>NW_024120379.1:0-10178 GCF_003073215.2 Triticum urartu
ATAGTCCTTCTCCTCCGCCTCGTAAGCAAGCACGAAAGAAGACAGCCGCAGCCGCTCCGTCTGCTCCGGCATCTAGCAGTACAGCCAGAGGAGGGAGGCAATACAGATACGGTCCACCTCTCAAGCCTCTAGAGAAGTTACCGTACGAGATGACCGTGGAAGAATACAAGAAGATCGTGCAAAAAGAAGTGAAGGACTTCTTTAAAGGGGCGAAAGCAGAGAGACATCCACCTCCGGAGGAGAATGTAGATCCGGTGAAAGCGAAGCGCACTCTGGCTGCCCTGACAAAACCACCAAAGTCTCCGCCGAAAGGCAACTATGAGCGCATTATTGGAAAGACATTTGTCGAAGCGGAGCGGTCGAGAAGTATTGTCAGTGATCAAAGGATAAAAGAACGACGAGCTGGGAAACAAATTACCCAGCTCGGCGAACAAGCGAACAAATCGTACCCCCCGCTCAAGGTGTCTAGCGACATCGTCGCTAATGATCCGAGGATGGTGCCCGGTTATAGGAATCTTGGAGATTACCTGCCCGACGATGTACATTATGATTTCTTGGAGGTAGAGGCGGTACACAGATACGAGTATGGGAAGCCTCTCGTCAATGATGAAAGATCTCTAACAACGATGATGCGAAGATTGCATGATTGGTACATGAAAACCTGCAGAGAGTCTGGGGGGAGTAATACTTTGACGCTGAGAGTTAGAGAGGAGGGACTAGTAACCGTCTTAGACTCGAGACGAAAAGATCCCCAGGAGTATGCAGACATGACTCAAATCCTCGAGAAGTAAGTTAAATCGATCATTATCCACCATATCAGCAACTTTGTTCATTTCCTGATATCAAGTAATTGTTTTCTTTGTCTGGCAGGGTTTGGAGAAAATTCACCAAAAAAGCTCCGGGACTGCCGAAGAAGCTGCAATTTAGATATCCGAAAGTAAGTACTATAGTAGCATGTTCCGCGCGTCTCCTAGTGATTCGAGCGCTAGTTTCATCAATACCATTTGGCATGCTTGCTTATCAGTTTGATTGACCTCTATTTCTTGTAAAGTGGTTCTGGCAGGATCAAGGGAATGATTTCTGTGGATACTATATTTGCGAGTCCATCCTCTACATGACCTGTGAACGGGGGTACTCTGACGAACAATATGAAGTGCGTAAGCAATAATATTCACAATTTTATTTTATTACCGTCATTTGTGTTGAGTTTCATTTATTCATATATATATGTATTGACCACCTTCTTCAAATTAGATCTTTCGGATGCGGGATGAACTCCTACCACCAGATCGTATCCGAGCAATTCAAGAGGAATTGGCGGCATTCTTCCTTGACCACGTGATCGCTGAAGACGGAGAATACTATGTGGATCCTGTGTTCATATATAATTAGGAGATTATATTGTAAGAGATAATTATTGTATATATGTAGCCGGTAGTGTTGGATAGATATACGAGAACTTATTGTTCGACCAATCTCTTGGAGAAGGAGAGGTGGTCGATATCACTTCTCTCTGTATGCATATATGTTCATGACGATCTTCTGTTTCCTTCGTTTGCTTACTAGCTAGCTAGCATGTCTAGTCCTCTCTATATGTATGGATAGTACGTAGCGTCGACCAAGCACGGACATAAGAGAGGACACTTCTCTCTATTAATTAGCTAGCTAACACAATATATGAAACACCTAAATTAACCCTCCAAAACCCCCAACCCCCCCCCTTCAAAAAAAACAAAAACAAAAACCCCAGCCCCTGAAATGCTGACGCGTGGATGCCTATTGGTCCCGATTGGTGCCATCAACCGGGACCAAAGGCCCTCCTGCCTAGGCTCGGCGCACCGGCCACGTGGAGGCCCATCTGTCCCAGTTCTGGACTGAACCGGGACTAAAGGGCTAGGGCATTAGTAACGACCCTTTAGTCCCGGTTCAGAAACCGGGACAAAAGGCCCTTACCAACCGGGACGAATGGGGTTTTTTCTACTAGTGCACCTCTTCTCTTCCAGCTTTCCATCGACCCACTTCAGACAATTTTGGAGAAGGCCACCGAGGAGCACATTCTTAGTCCCATCAGCCACCGATCGGCCTCTGTGAGGATCAGCCTGTACGCAAATGATGCCGCACTCTTGTTAAACCCAAGCAAAACGGAGGTGGCTGCCCTCCAAGAAATTCTGGCTGCTTTTGGCAATGTTTCAGGGCTCTGCACCAACTTCAACAAATCTGCTGCATACCCAATTGCTTGTGAGGAAGAGGTCGTTGAGGAAGTTCTTTCAGATTTTGAGGGGGACATCAGCTCTTTTCCTTGCAAGTACCTCGGGCTCCCACTGAGCCTTAGAAAACCAAGAAGAATTGACTTCCAAATCCTAATTGACAAGATCGCTGCTAAGCTTGCAGGTTGGAAAAGAAAGCTGATGAATAAAATGGGCCGGCTGACACTTATAAACTCGGTGTTAACTTCTATCACAACCTACTACCTGACTATGTTCGCCCCCTCAAAGTGGATCATCAAGAGGATCGACAAGCTAAGAAGGAATTTTCTGTGGAAGGGAGAAGAGGAAGCAAGTGGTGGGCACTGTGCGGTGAACTGGAACCAAGTGTGCTCCCCAAAGAAATTTGGTGGTCTTGGAATTAAAAACCTTGCCCTTTATAGTAGATCTCTCAGATTGAGGTGGGCCTGGTACACATGGAAGTCACCCTCTCGGCCATGGGTTGGAATCCAACTCCCCTGCTCCAAGACTGATTTGCAGCTCTTC
Organism: Triticum urartu; assembly: GCF_003073215.2. Taxonomy (NCBI): domain Eukaryota; kingdom Viridiplantae; phylum Streptophyta; class Magnoliopsida; order Poales; family Poaceae; genus Triticum; species Triticum urartu. The sequence goes on from NW_024120379.1 coordinate 2,751, forward strand.
AACGCCTCTACAACCATCAGACTTGGTGACGGAAAATGTGCACTGTTCTGGAAAAATGCGTGGTTGAACGGAGCGGCGCCAAAAGACATTGCACCAAACCTTTTCTCTCTGGCCAGACGGAAGAATGACACTGTCAAGAATGCACTACACCAGGGCCGCTGGATGAAGGGCATCGAGAGGCTCTCCACTACTGCTGATTTGCTAAGCTTCATTGACCTATGGCATCAGATCAACCAAATCACTCTCTCTGACCAGCCTGATGAGATTGACTGGAGATGGACTAGCAACAACAACTACACCGCTGCCTCGGCCTACAATGCCCAGTTCACGGGATCCATCATGAAGCCCCAACTTAATGCAATCTGGAAAACAAAGGTGGAGGGGAAAGTTAAATTCTTTGCTTGGCTCCTGGTTCTGAATCGCCTGCCCACGGCTGACAGGCTCCGTGCGAGAGGACGTGATCATAATGACACATGCTCCCTCTGTGACCAAACTATTGAATCGGCATCCCACCTAGTCTGCCATTGCCCCTTCGCCAAGGAAGTTTGGCACAAATTGGCTGTCCTGCAACCTGATGCCCAACTGCCACCCACACAACCTTTCAGATCATCGGCGGCCTGGTGGAAAAGTTTTCTCCATGGCCAGCGAGCACATGCTGCAACTGCGCTCTACTTTGCTTGGAATGTTTGGAATGAGCGAAATCGTAGAATCTTCCAAAACCAGTCGGCTACTGCTGGCATGGTAGCTTGTTTGGTGCATTCGGACCTGGCTTCGTTAGTTCTGGCCTCAGCCAGGCCTGTGTAATTAGCTTTACTAGTAGAGTGCCCATGCGTTGCCACGGGCTTTTGAAATATTTTTGTTGAGTTGTATAAACATAATGACTGTTTAATTTCACATGTAGAGATAAGATAGCATGGGAATGTCGGTGCCTTGTCACGTGCCACGAAAATATTTTGCTGGAATTATGTAAACATAATGCATGTCAAATTTCACATGTAGAAACAAGATAGCACGGGCACAATCGGGTGTTTATCGTAGTCCAATTCACTTGCAATGTAAATTGATAAAAAATGATAAATTAATGATGTATACATATAAAGTGATGATCCAACTAAAATTCTATTATAAATTAATATCTAGTTGTTGCGCTTAAGAAATTTTCACACAATTCTTTTATGGAAAGATATACAGAACGATATGTTCTCGTTGATGGACATATACAGAGGGGTTACAACTTGCATCCCTAGAGCTGGCGACACAATTCTTCTATGGAAAGATATTCCGATCGATGACGAACCCCTTTCCAACAAGCTGCCACACATGTTCTCTTTCACAAGGGAGGAGGATATTTCTATAGTGCAATTCCAAGACAGACCACGGGCTTCTAAAAACTTTTACCTCACTCTATCAATCGAGGCGCTACATGAATTAACATATCTGCAGAATCATATGAATGATCTATACTTGGAACCAATGATGGCTGATGAATGGATTACTTGTTGGGGAGATGTTCAGTTTCGGCCCAAGAAATTCATCAACTTCTTCTTCAGAGAACTGCAGCCACCCGCATACATCACAATGATCTGGAAGACAAAGTGTATCATGAAACTTAAAGTGTTCACCTGGCTGATGTTAATGGACAGAGTCAACATAAGGGACATGCTCCACCGGAGACATTTTGATATTGAAGTCACTCCTGTCTTTTGTGCAACACCCACTGGAAACGAACAAACACCCATTCTTTGAGTGCACCTTCATATTCAATGGGATACCAACTTGGAGCTTCAGGAGATGTTTGATGCAGTGAAGTCTTCATGGCCACACCCATTGTTCAATGCAATCAAAGTCCCGGCCGCCTGGAACATTTGGAAACAAAGGAACAGATGCTACTTTGACAAGATTGATGCATCCCTGTATGATTGAAAAAGAGCACTCAAAGCTGACTTGGAAAATCTCAAATTCAAAGTTAATCCTGAATTGGTCTCCTTTCTTGATAGCTTTATCCCAAACCTATCTCTGTAAATCATAGTTGCTTTCTTTTTATTTGCTTCTTGGCCATGTAATTAACCAGTACTTTATTTTGAGTAATATATAATAGTAGGAGACTCCTGTTGTTTTCAAAGTTAAAAAAATAATAATTCCCGTAAAATATCATGAATGTTGTTTTTAGCTTGATTCACATGATATTTGAGTAAGTATAATAAAAAACTTCTTCATTAGCTTATATACACATCTTGCACAAGCAACGTGTAACGGAGCTTCATGTCGAAGGACTTAAAATGTGCAACGGAAAATACTCATGGTGTTAACCGGACGAACTAATTCTTTATCATTCCACTAGAGCATAAAAAAACATAATAGGCAGACATATTTCTGCATTTCCTAAATTAGTACTCCCTCCGTAAACTAATATAAGAGCGTTTAGAACACTATTTTAGTGATCTAAACGTTCTTATATTAGTTTACAAAGGGAGTACTATTTTAAATATAGTGATAACAAAAATAAATATTGGTACTTTGAATGTCGAAGGTTTTGTAGTACATTTCTTGGAACGTTACAAAATTTCTGTGGTTTCCAGTTTTTCCCCTCGCTCACTCACCCACTCACTCAGTCGCCTCTTCACGCTCATTCCCCTCGCTCACCCACTCCACCAAATCCCTAGCCCGCGGCGGCGACGCACCTCCCCCTCACTCGCGTCGGCGAATCAACCTCACAGTCGAGCCAAAGTTGGATATTTTAGCGAGGTCGAGTAGGAGCGTGAGAAGCGCGGGCACGGCGGCCTTGTCCTGCTCGAGGAAGGCGGCGACGGATGCTAGCGCTCCTCGCCGCCATCGACCTGCAAGGAGGAGCGCCGTGTTGGACGCTGCCATCTCCGACGCTGCTGGTACTCCTCCGCCGCTACGAGCGCCCCGTCACCCGCATCTGAAAATCATGTTTATCAATGGGTTGTAAGTACTGAAATCAACATCTCTGAAATCATCAGTACTCATAGGAGTACACTTTCAGTACTTAGGAGTACATTCCCCCTAGAGTATTTGTACTACATGAGTATTGTTTCTTAGAGTATTTGCTTGGAGTAAATATTGTAGTTTAACTGAAATCAACATTTCTGAAAATCATGTTTATCAATGGGTTGTAAGTACTGAAATCAACATCTCTGAAATCATCAGTACTCATAGGAGTACACTTTCAGTACTTAGGAGTACATTCCCCCTAGAGTATTTGTACTACATGAGTATTGTTTCTTAGAGTATTTGCTTGGAGTAAATATTGTAGTTTAACTGAAATCAACATTTCTGAAAATCATGTTTATCAATGGGTTGTAAGTACTGAAATCAACATCTCTGAAATCATCAGTACTCATAGGAGTACACTTTCAGTACTTAGGAGTACATTCCCCCTAGAGTATTTGTACTACAGGAGTACTTTCAGTAATGTAGGAGTACTTCTATTGTTTCTTAGAGTATTTGCTTGGAGTAAATATTGTAGTTTAACTGAAATCAACATTTCTGAAAATCATGTTTATCAATGGGTTGTAAGTACTGAAATCAACATCTCTGAAATCATGTTTGTCATGTTGTAGTATTCTTTTTGTCAGGATTTTAGTACTCTTGCTTGGCTCAAACCAAATTGATTCTGCTGTAATACTCATGCTGTAGTATTATTTTTATCATGCTGGAGAACTTTGATTGATCTAGTGGGCTCAAACCATACTGATTTTTAGAGTATACTCCATGTTACTTCCATTTCAGAGCACATTCTTGGAGTGGATCTGCATTTCAGAAAGTTAACAAGTGGGAGTACATGGAGTACTACATTTTAAGTCGAGGAGAAGATGGTGCCTGCTCCGTGATGATGCCACCAGCACCTACGACTTCCTCGACCACCACCACCATGATGACGACTTCCTCGAACGTGGTGAGTACTCCTCCAATGCTTGTACTCTTATCAATGTTTACTGCTGTGATCATGGAGTAGTTAGCTGCTGTTATCATGGCAGGAGTAATGCACCATTAGTTGGTAAGAAATAATGTCAGTATGAAACCTCTCGACATTAACTGTTTTTTTTTGTGAGGAACAGTACATGGTTTCAACTTTATTTGCCCCATTCCATGTTCTGAAATCATTACCAAATCATACGAAGCATGATAACAATGTTCAAGCTGATTTGGTGAATCCGTAGATTACATCTTACTGTGTGTTCCCAAAATATTCAGCATTGCAAAACAAAGAAATGTTAAATACAAGTTTCACTATGGATGATAGTGTGAAACAATATATCATATTTTCTTTTTCCTGGGAGCATCATGGACCAACTTGTCAATGTAACCTCGGTTGTATACTACATCTACATCCCTGTCAATGAACATGTGCACTATTGAACTATCTATGCATCTACATCTCTATGAAGATACATATACTACTGCATCTTGGATGAATACTATTGTCAGTTTACTCGCATGAGCCATTCAAGGAAAGTAGTCTCTCAGTTCTAGTGTACCTAGATGTACGATGAAACGAACTTGTGAACCAAAGCAATTTGAGTTGACAACCGGACAGAGGAAGCGGGCAAGAGATGATTTATTTATGGGCGATGATGATTTGCTACAAATACATATACTGCTACCTTCCATGCATGTCAGTATCTGATGCTACCACTTGATTCCCTGAAGATTGAAGAACCACCCCCTACCATTAACAAATCATTTCATATAAACTACTGTACCTAGCAATGTAAAAAATACAAAAAGGATAAAATCACTAACCTGTCATAGAAAAAATGGCACACTCCTGGCCGTCCTGCATGTTTTGGCTTCAATTTCCCTCGCCTTGCATGTCACTGCGTCCTTAAGAAAAACAAACACATTGATAATTATAATTAAGAACTTCGCCTACAACAAAACAAAACCAGCAGAAACTCATCGCTTTCATTGTCTTCAAGACCCTCATTGTCCTCTAATAATATAGTTTGAGAGAAGTCCACATTACCCCTCGAACTTGTCTTTGGCTTCACTTTACAAACCTCAGAATTGTGTTCGTTCAAGTTTCATCCTTCAACTTTCTAAACCGTTATAAGGGGTTCTGCTTCAGTATACCCAACCTTCTCTTATTTTATTTATTAGAACATGCCGATGTTACATTATTCTGAACTTCCCATCTTATTTATTAGAACATGCCGATGCCACTGAAAATTATGATTACTATATCCGCACAGCCTCATACCTGGACTACTTGGGTAATTCTCATCAACATTTCGTATGAAAGGCGCATCAAACCCTACCTGATTCCCCTTGTACGTATGATCAACAAAAAAGCCGTAAGCTGTATACAGAAACAAAGATGAACACCCATAAGCATAAACTGTTTCGTATGAAAGGCACATCGGGCAGTACCATTTGAATTTTCTGGTACATATGCACCATAAACATGTGTGAGATTACTCGCCGCCGGCAACGAAGCAACTTGATGCACACCCACCCGTAGCAAACTTGTTCCATCTGATTTGTTCTTGCCTGGATCAATACAAAGCCAATGATATATAGGCAACAAAGTATGCAGGCAACATTCTCAACATTGAGTAGCTATATCGTCAACATTTTCCTTTTCCCTTTTATCCTCAGCTACCTAAATACCCAGATAGAACTCTGCTTGCCCAACAGCTCCACATGCTCTGACTTCTTCTGTCTTTTTAGCTTCTCCTTGTTCCTCCAGCTCTCGGCTTCTCAACTTCTAAGATCTTTCTTTCATCTGTACATCATCACATGTGCGCTATAGGTGTGCCTAAAGATGCATTTTATTGCCACTAACAAAATGGTGAGCTATTCTAAAAACAGGCACACCATGATAATTAAGGTAAAACAAGGTTGAGTCTCATGGGCAGTACTACAGACAAATAGGAGTCCTTGTTTCCTGTAAGAGGTTCATATGAAAAGTTAAGGCAATGATAATTAGTAAGACTGACGCTCCGAATTAAAGCCGATTGGATGAGGTAATTCGTCAAAGAAGTACAATGCAAAGCTGAAACAATGCAAGTGAATTAAAAGAGGGGCTGATGGAAATTGAGCTTCAAGCGGCGACATCCTTCGTGGCATATGTAATACAACCGATTCAGTTCAAATATGTATTTATTATGTTAGCATGAAGGGTAAAAAGAAAGGGGACAAACTAATCTTATGTTTAAGCATACAAAAAAAGTAAAATCTAAATAGTGATGTGATCACTTCCTTTTAAACAGCTGTTACGATCAGGTCAGAAGATTGAAAAACTATAATATTTATAACAATGGAATAGAGGGGCTACTACATTACACACTTATGTTTCTACTCATTCAGTTGAGGAAAATCCATGATGCACAAAACAAGATCAATTTCATCCATCTGATTGTTAATGACCACAAAATGACATGATACAAAAGAAAATAGCATGTGCATTTAATAGAAAGTGCTTGTGCATTGCTACTGGCAATAATGGAGATAACTGAATACCATGTGAATTTAACGCAAAATGAAGGTTCCAACCAAAGATTCGAAATACCCATCACCTCCATGACATGATAATTTAGAATGACATATGAGTGAATATCACCAAAAGGAGGACCTCCTATGGTGTAGGAGGCTTAAATCTGGTATATCAAGATCAAAGTCTTCTCACCATAATGGAGATAACTGAATACCATGTGCATTTAATAACACAAAATGAAGGTTCCGACCAAAGATTCGAAATAACGAGAATCTCCATCACATGATAATTTAAAATAACATATGTGAATGTATTTGTACTATAAAGTTATTCAATGTGCCATGTGATAGGAAAGAGAGAAAATATGCCTAGGTAGGTTCTTACTACAATTGTTGCTCCTGCTACTAATTACCAGTCACTTCAATCAATAGCTAAAAAGTATTTTAACTTTTTCTCTGCCCTAAAAAGTATTTTAATGTTTTTCTCTGCCCCTGCTCTTGGATTTGATTGCAGACTTGATTAGCCTTACCGAATCTTAGAGTTGCTTCGCCAAGGCGTGTCGTTTTTCGCCTTACCATTGCATTCAACAAAATATTTTCCTATCACTCCCTTTAGCTGATGGTTCATCCCCACATAAGATGTACCTGATGCTCCCTGGAAAACCACATTTGTGTATCTTCTATTACATACATGAGATTCTCTAATGCGTGTTTAGGCAGGAGCTAGCATATTAGGAATGAAACATACAAGCCCAGTGAACACTGGATTCACGCACAACCACAGGAAATCCCTCCAAACTAAACTAACCTGTGAATCCCGCTTCAGCGAGGCAGGTGAGGAGGAGGGTTACCAGAGGCTGGAGGAAAATGAGAGCAGGGACTGCCCACCGAGCATCCCCATCGCTGGCGAGCCGAGCATCCCCCGCCGGTAGCAAGGGACAAAGGGGCAGCAGGCACCACGTCCACCCA
>NW_024120380.1:0-17767 GCF_003073215.2 Triticum urartu
CGCATGCAGGCGTGCAACACTGACACGTACACATAACGAACACACGCATGTATGCAGGCGTGCAACACTAACACATACACACGCCCTCACGAACACACGCACGTACGCACACATGCATGCAACACTGAAACGTACCCTTGCACGCACGCAACACTCGCACGGTGCATGCACACAACACACGACGCAAGACACACGCTCAACCTATACGTGCATGCACCCTTTGTTAAGGACATGGATTGTTACGGGTATTAATCAATCTTATCTGTGATAAGCAGAACATTGATGTTTGCAGTGGTCTTTATGAATCACAACGTATCGAACGGGCTATCAACATAGTAGGCTTATCTACATGAAAAGGATGATGTCACACTCAATGAACAATCATCGATTTATGAAATACCCGCTTCTGACCACCCTGGCCCACCAAAGGTTCCTCTACTATGCGCTGCCTGCGTTGGGTCACTGACATGCAGGCCTAGTACCCAAAGAGCCCACACGTCAGTGGATGAACGGCGCGGTGTCCTACGTCAGAGTCGAGGGCGCCACTCGCTGCACGCCCGACTGAACATGCCTCCTTGCCGCATTCAAACGCCTCCATGAAACCCACCCGTGTGGAAGCCGAGAAACGCACTCTGTACACACATCCGTTCATCACCGGGCCGACATTAAACGCAACGCCGGCCGAGCTACTCCCGTCCGTCGTCTATTTAATCTCCTATTTAAACAAGGCCAAACGCCGGCCAAGAATCGCACACCTTCGCCGCGCCCCTATCTCCTCCTACCATTTTGTCCACTCTTACAATGGCTTACGAAGAGTAGTTATTCCGCACAAGCCTTTTGTCTAGGTTTTTATCTCTCGCAGACACCCACGTAGGTGGGGGACGTGCACGAAGATAAGAGGTGCACGCACGGCGCACGTACTCCCGTCTCTTTCCCAACCACACCCACGCGGGTACATGGTGGAGCTAATTTCTATACAAAAAGGCAGCCCACGTGGTAATTTGACACGTGTACTGGTTGTCCACTTGGTGGAGGGAGGATCGTCTACCACGGGTGAATAAACTAATTGCTACCTGACACGTTATGTTAAAAAAGAGGCAAACCATTTGGGGCCTACCTCAGAGGCAAGGCTCTATACTCTGGAGTACTTTTCATGTGTCCCGTCAACTCACAGAACGAGGAGAAGCTTGCTTAGTACGCCGTCTCCCCCGCCCACGGGCGCGGTGGCTCGCAGGATAAGGTGAGGCTTGCTTACTAGTAGTAGTATTGTACGCCTTACGCCCGCTCCCTCGCCCACGCGCGCGGTGGCTCAAAGGACGAGGAGAAAATTTTACTACTCCCTCCGTTTACTCCTTGCCCATACTACCTTGGTTAGAGAGATTGTCATATTGTTTGGAATATATATGTTCTTTAGTACTCCCTCCATTTACTTATACAAGGCCACTATAAAAAATACATTTTGCATCTATACAAGGCCACAAAAAGTAATCGAGACAAAAGTTACTACTCCCTCCTTTCCAGTTTATGGCTCAATTTCAAAATATCTCCAACCAAGGTAGACGGTGAGTGGTCGAATTAATTTCGTACTCCTAGTTTGCACAAGTAATTAGTACGCTCGTTTTTCTCAAGAAGTTATGTTTACCAAGGCATTAATTGGAACGAATGCATGAATGACCACTAAATTTCCATGAGCTTCTACATCCATTGGTGAGTTTTCTCTTGACAGTGCTTGCATCGGGTGATCTAACGCACCTCGAAATCCAACATGTGATGGTACGACTACTAGTAGTAGAATTGAGACTTATAAAATGGAAAAACGAATGTTTTTAAGATGAGCCCTATAAACCCTACTGGGTACGTACTCTGTAAAATCAGATTTTCCCAAAACTAAGTCGCTTAACCTTTATTTGCTTGTTTCCCTTCCTGCCTCCTTGCCTTGAATAGACTATGCCAAACTCCCCTGCCTGCCGCACCGGAAAATACCCGCCCTCGCCTTTTTTTAGTCCGGGTTTGTATCAATGGATCGCGCGAAGCAGCAAAAACCCAACCCGTGTCTTTTACTCGTACGTGGACGCTCGCTTTCATGAATTCTGCACTTCCTGTCGCCGACATGTGCGAGATATAGCAACCGGGTCGACGTGTTAAGCACAAAATAATAGTGCAGAACAGCAGGGGGACGCACCCCAGTCGTACCGCCCCAGTAGTAGTAGTAATGAGCAATGAGACGTCAAATCACAATGTCGCGCCTTCCCAGATGGACGAAGCAACCATTATTTCACACTTCGGTCACTACAACAGGAACCCCCCTTTAGCAATGCATTGATGCGTTGTCGTATGTCCATATAAGTCTTGCTAACAGCTACACCAACAAAATAGTATGCGTTGTCGTTGGTGGCATTGCAAGGGTCTACAACAACGCATATAGATGTGTTGGTAAACGATGTGAATAAGCATTGTAAGTTAGCAATGTATAGAGTTAGAGTCCAACAACACTTCAAATGCGTTGGTACCTACCATGCAGAAAAGAATTTCCAAAATGGACAAAAACGTCATTACAATTACGAGAGGCATTGATACATGGCCTCTAGAATTAATTTTATTTTATATATTTTCATGCATAATTATTAGGTCAATGTCGATTGTGCATATGCACCAAAATATATAGTAAATAAAAAGATCTCTTATATTAAATCAGCTTTGTTGCATTACAAACAACACGATCTAAAGATTACAAGACTTAAACTATCATCGATTCTTGTTCTTGCAATTGACATCTCTGCCATTCTAAATCATAATGTTTGAAACATCAACTCTAGAAACGACATTCCAAAACGTAATGTGAAGCTATCTAGAAGTACGTAACCCCGTTCTTGACCTTCAGTCAATACGAGACATGCATCATTAATTTACCTTGGCAATCTACAACAATAGAGAAATGATATCAGTAACGAGCCGTTAAATAAAATCAAGTTAATACAGCAATAAAATTTAGACGAGCAACATACAAAGGTTGAAGTTCATGTGATAATTAATTTTGTCACCAAACCATTAACTTTTAGTCCTTTTTTAGTTGTCATATCAACAGATCATATTTTGCTAACATAGCATCATACTCTTACTGCTCAAGACTCATTACCAAGTTTAACACCGGCAGTTTTATATACTTGTCAGTGTAGCAAGAGAAACATTCCAGTTTTGATTTCCCAAGCTCTTCTAAATAATATAGTGCCAACCTATTACATATATAAAATAAAGTAGATGAGAAAGATTTTCTAACATAAGCTATTTAAAATCTGCAAGAATCATGCATAACATAAACTTAATATGCAAAAAATCATGAATAACATACACTTGTTTGGTAGTTGTAGAAGTCACTGTTCTTGGTATGTGGTGGAACGGAAGACATCTATTGATGTTCTGTTTACCTTCTTGTCATGCATGTGCCCACCATACAAATTGCATCCTACACTAGTTAATAGAAGAAAAGGGTGCACACAAATCAGGGGAGCACACCAGGTGTTCGAAATAACAGATGTTGCTTTGCTGTCCAAAGTGCATCTAAGGATTGTGCATTAGAGTAGGAGTTGCACAATTGCTTGTATTGTATCTTCACTTTCTTATTATATCAATATTGCATTTCCAGGACAAAACTATTTTACAGATTAAATACATAATATTGCTCAAAGTCTGAAGGTAGGTCCTTAAGTAAAAGCTTCAGATTACACTATTTTAAGAAGCATATGTATGCAATTATGCATGCATATATCAAGAATTGAGCTACTTTTGTTTAACACACAATTATAAAAAGCATATCAAAGCGTGAAGTTTGGTCCTTGAGTAAAATAAAAATTATACTACATGATATTTCAGAAGTATATGTGGGCATACATATATCAAGAACAAGAACAGAGTTGTTTATGTTTAATACAAACTGCAAAATACCTCAAAGAGAGAAGCTAAATATGTAGTGTGCTATTTTTTAGAATGCGTCAAAATTTATTACATCTATCTGAGCTAATAGACTTGACCTCGACCCCCTCAGTTTGCATCTGCCTCCACTTCCAATCCGATCAAGGGACACGACAATTCTACGATTAGTACTGTAATTTCCATGACATGAGGAAAGGAGTGCAGCTGTCAGATGCTTACTGCAGATGTGTACTTGCTGGCCTACTGAGAAGAGGAGGGCAAAAAGGAGACGACAATGCAGGGGAGGGTCCTTCACTTCTGTGGGGAGAGAGAATAAATTGGCCACTAGGGAGAAGATCTGCAAGGAAGGCGCTGGAATAATTATCCACCCACCACTCCGAGTACAAGCTCGATTGAGGTAATTAATCATGGATTCATGGTTACATTCAGGAAGATTCATTGATTTACCTGCACGTTCTGCGCTTTGACATCGAGGTGCTCGGCGATGAGGAATCTGAACTTGGAGGAGTGAAGGTTGGTGACGGAGCCAATCACGTTGCACGCGGGGAACTCAGATATCTTCCATGCGAGGTAGGTGAGCACGTCAATGGGTTGGGGATGACAAGCTGCATCGCCTTCGTGGAGTTCTCGATTACGCTGCCACTGGAGGCACGATCTACCAGTACAGGGCGAAGTTCCTCTGCAGCAACGACATGCAGAGGGCTCGCCGCGACGCAGCTACATGGAGAGAGGGTGGCGACAGACGACTCTGCTAGGTGGATAGAGAGATGGTGCATCAAGGAGGAATGTGAACTTTGTGGCGGGGCGGGGTTCGTGATGAGTGGAGGCGTTGATGCGGAAGATGGAACCGTGCGTGCTGGTCAAGTAGATGAGGGGCAGATTTTGTGGAACAACCGAGCAGTTTAGTTTTTATTTTTAAATTAAATGGAGGGGAATCATTGACGTGGGAAAAATGGAGGGAAATTTGAGAAAAAATGGCGGGACTGAATTCTGCACACTTTTTTACAAACTTGTAAACTAATTGACATGTGAGTCTTAGAAAAACGAATTGACATGTTAAGAGAAAGGAAAACGTGAGGAAAAATACTCAAAGGTAAATAAGAGAGGGAGAGAAAAAGTTCTGGATGCTTCTAGTTAAAACTAAAATTATTTTAAATTCTTTATGAATTGTTAAAATTATTCCCCCACAAAAAATAGAATTGTTTAAACTATTGTATTATTACAAGTATTTGCAAATTTTAAAAAAGTGCTCAAATGAAAAGCAAATAAATACAACTAACTTGAAAAAGGTAAATAAGATAGATAAATATGTCTTAAGGAAGATAAAACAGTTCTCAGTTGGTGATGTCATCGTCCCCATGCCATTTGTTTAGTTGACGCCAAAGTCGACAAGGTCAATTGAGTCATCATCGATGTCACAATCACCAGCCACCCTAGTGGCTCTTTTTTCAATAATCGACCCTGCCTTTAGAGTTTGGGGTTAACGGGAGACAATAGGATTGCAAGCAGGGTGAGTGGCAGGGAGCAGATAAGATGTGGCTTTAAGGTGGAGGTGAGAAAGTATGACGATACCAAAAATTTCAGGGATGACACTAGATTAGGAGGGTGTTGATGGTTAGCGAGTGCGACACATAGTAGTTAAGTGCTTGACTTTGATTCAAAGGCAACGCTTCAAATATGTCATTTTTCTCTTTCATCCAAGGCTTACTAGGTCCCTTGGATATGAAAGTAAGCTAAGCCATTCATGGTTGAATGGAGGAAATGCATCTCCCCTAGTTTGATTCAGGGAGAGGGGGCAAGAGTACATACTCGGGGAGGGTGGAGCTTATATAGGTAGGAACCAATAGAACCAGTCTGGAAAAACTTAAGCATTCAAGTAAAAATCACAACTAACTAAAATCATAAGTAAGTAAAACATTGTTCTAAATAGTCCCTGTTCGGAAAGTGATGTGTGTACACACATCGGACTAAACCGACATGCAATATGGTGGATGGGTTGATCTCACTAAACATGGGACAATGGATACTTATCGGACTACATATGGGTCTGATCGGATTCGAGGTCGGATATGGGAGACCGGACTCGAGCTTGGATGGATATTAGATTGGACAGACCCAACCATGAAACGCAGTGATAAGTCATATGTGAGTCTCTAGTATATCATACCTACTGTGTCTTAAGACCTGATCTAGTGCATGTACTCGCGATTGTGACCAATCTTCTTTGGGTTGACCAAACGCTACTCCGTAACTGAGTAGTTATAAAGGTCAGTTTTAGTCTTGTGCAGACCCATGCTGCGAGACATGGTCGAGCAAAACGGGATTTTCTCCTCCGATCCGAAGAGATATACTCTGGGCCCCTCATATGATACGATTGGGAGAAGCATGGCCATGTGACATGGATTATGAGACGCTTGCATCCTACCCATGACGTGCCACAAGGAGGCAAGAACCTAGACATTGTAATCTTGTTGCAGCCCAACCTCTTTCTCGTCCCATTAATACCAATCAATAAACTAGGTTTTGATGGCGTCCGCTTGTCCATGAAGCAAAAATTGCACTAATGTTCATTACTTCAATAACCGTGTTTGTTCAATTTTTTTGTTCGCAGACGCTTGCGGACAAGCGGACGTTGTCTGCATGCATCTAGTCATGGGCTTCGCAAAACGTTCTTATAGCTTGCTGAAGGAGGTTGAGTGCATCCTTTAGATCCTGATTAGTGGATCCATCACTGACGATAAACATCTAAATAAAAAGTTTCCTTTAAAATGTGGAAATTTTGAAAATTCCATAACTTTTTTTATATAGACAATGTTCGAAGTACACGATGAATAGTTAAATTCACGATGAACATTTTTTTGAATACACGATGAACATTTAGGTTGTAACTGCTTTTTTTAAATAGACATTGATTTTTTTTAAATACACACCTTATTTACTTTTGTATATGGGTGAGCACTATTTAAAATTCCATGAACTTTTTCAAAAAACATGAAAACTCTTTAAAATGAAAAGAACATATTTAGTTGCCTGAGAAAAATCAATTATTATTTTTGACCTATTTAAATAAAAGTATTCATATAAAATATATATTAAAGTTTTGGTGGCTTGATTTTTAATGAACATAAAGGTGGCAATCTGTTTTAGTACAATGTAAAAGTAACAAGTAATAACTACTTCATACATCCAGTTTTTTCAAAAAAAAAACTACTTCGTACAAGTAGCATTATATTTTGAGAATTCATACAAGTAGCAATCTTTTTAGTAAAGTACAAGTAATGACTTTCTTTTTTAGAATGGAGTACAAATATCAAAACCCCGCAAAAAACAACTGCTCGACATTGAAAATTATTCAATGGCAGCCCAATTCGCCGCTACTTCCTCGGTGCGCACCTCCGTGGGCCATCGCTCTGTAAGGCCCAGCTGAGCGGAGTTGGTCCATTGTTCACAAGGAGGAATGTATAGATAGTGTGCTAATCTAAAATTGACCATGTTCTCTACTTGGCTCGGTTGGCTTACCTATTTCTCTACATAACCTGAGGTTGCAGGTTCGACCATGCGGTTTCCCATTTTTTATTTATATTTATTGTGTGCACTTATGGATGATGTCAGAATAAAAAGTAACTATACTTATTAGATATAAATAATTTCTTATATCTTTACTACACATGTCTTACTAGACAAAGGTTCGGGCTTCATACATACTGTATAATCATGGACGTACATGTGTAATACCGTGGCAACGCATGGCCGCATCAGCTAGCATGCGTTGTTGTTCATATGATCAGCAACACATAACCTTCCAACGCCTGTATGCATAGCTATATCAGCTTGATTACAACACATCATTAGAACATTGCAAAGCATGTGTTGCTAAAGGGGGGTTCTTGTTGTAGTGGGTTCGCCATCATCTCAAACCACGTAGTATTGCTTCTGCCTCAAGAGGGACACACGCATCGCCTTGGTACATCATGACACATGGGACCGCATGACAGGCCATGCTCCCCTGCCGATCGCTTGGTAAAATCACCTCATTTTTACTACTATACTTCCTCCGTATCGGTTTACTACATGGCATGCACGTCATTCTAGGTTGAGAATTTAACTGGATATATATGTGATGAACAATATATATTTAGAAACTACATCCGCTTAATAATCCAATGATATACTTTTTGTGACATAGTAACTCAGATTTAGTTAGTAAAATGGATGACCTAGAACTACGTGCACGCCCTATAAACCGAGACATCTACAAAAAACAAGACGGAGAGGGTAGTTCAGTGCATATCTTTTTAGATCAATATAGTCGGGATTCACCAAGGAGCAAAACCAAGTGGTAGGCTGCACCTGTCGTGTTGGCGTAGCAACTCAAGCAGGGTCAGTCCGCACACGAAATGGCGACACACTTAACAGGACCCCTTTGGCCGACATGTGGCTCATCCACCATCTTGTTCCACGTGCGATGCACCAAATTACAGTTCGGAGCAGTGGTTGGAATTGGAGGCACCTCGATCGTAGCGCCGAAGTAGTAAAAATGAGCGATGAGGGGTCCAATCACAAAGCGCCACCTTTCCCACATTAAGCTGGATGGACAAAGCAACCATCAATTCACTCTAGGGCGCAAGAGCATAAAGAAAATAGAAAACCAATGATGCGTGTGGCAGCTACCTAGGGCACCCTAGGGTAGGGGTCTCCACTATAGATTTTTTTTGAAAGCGCCTCCACTACAAATCGGCTTCTCCCTCGTCCTCTTGAAGAAAACCGATGATGCGTGCAGCGGTAGTGTTTGTAGGAGTACTACCAGGGCGTGCGGGGCCACGTCGTAGTAAAGGGAGAGGGATTGAGTTCGAGTCGACGCCATCAATATGTGTGGGCCGCTTGGTTTAGGGGAACGAGGCAACATTTTGGGTTCGGGGACCAGTGGATATATAGTACGTACAAAAAATTGTGGACGTAGGTTCAACCGAAAGGCAATGATGCATGGGCCCTGCATTTTGATATACCCGGGGCCATGTGAAACTTGCTACTCTACTAAAAAGTAGTAAGGTACACATGCATTGAACGCATGAGATTTCGAAACCATATTATGAATAAATACACACTATAGCATGTAAAGCTTTGAGTCATATATGCATGATGTAGATGTTCGTTTAGTTCTTATAGTTCATCTCATTCAATATCAATTAGTTTTATAAAAATGTTAAGATTCATGGGCTTGTGCATTGTAAAGCATAAAGTAAAAAAACAAATAATGGCAATTCATTTATAAAAAAGATCAATTATGATACGGAAGATTCTGGAACAAAGGAGAAGTGCTTGTGTTTTGAGGTTTGTGGATTATGCTTAACTTCAACCATGGAGTCTTCTAAATTGTACATGTGGCAGATCTGGTGGAATGTTGATGATATCCAACGGCCAGTAGCACTCGGATTTGCCTGTCTCTGCACTTTCCCTTCCTCCTCGGGGAAATCCAACGCAGTGCTCAAGAGGTAGTAGTGATGAACATTATATGTTTAGAAACTACATCCGCTTAATAATCCAATGATATACTTTTTGTGACATAGTAACTCAGATTTAGTTAGTCAAATGAATGACCTAGAACTACGTGCATGCCCTATAAACTGAGACGTCTAAAAAAACGAGACAGAGAGGGTAGTTCAGTACATATCATTTTAGATCAATATAGTCGGGATTCACCAAGGAGAAAAACCAAGTGGTAGGCTGCACCTGTCGTGTTGGCGTAGCGACTCAAGCAAGGTCAGTCCGCACACGAAATGGCGACACACTTAACAGGACCCCTTTGGCTGACATGTGGCTCATCCACCGTCTTGTTCCATGTGCGATGCACCAAATTACAGTTCGGAGCTGTGGTTGGAATTGGAGGCACCTCGATCGTAGCGCCGAATTAGTAAAAATGAGCGATGAGGGGTCCAATCACAAAGCGCCACCTTTCCCACATTAAGCTGGATGGACAAAGCAACCATCAATTCACTCTAGGGCGCAAGAGCATAAAGAAAAGAGAAAACCAATGATGCGTGCGGCAGCTACCTAGGGCACCCTAGGGTAGGGGTCTCCACTACAGATCATTTTTTTGAAAGCGCCTCCACTATAAATCAGCTTCTCCCTCGTCCTCTTGAAGAAAACCAATGATGCGTGCGGTGGTAGGGTTTGTAGGAGTACTACTAGGGCGTGTGGGGCCACGTCATAGCAAACAGGAGAGGGATTGAATTCAAGTCGACGCCTTAAATATGTGTGGGCCGCTTGGTTTTAGGGGAACGAGGCAGCATTTTGGGTTCGGGGACCAGTGGAGATATAGTACGTACAAAAAATTCTAAACGTAGGTTCTACCAAAAGGCAATGTTGCATGGGCCCTGCATTTTGATATACCCAGGGCCACGTGAAATTTTCTACTCCACTCAAAATGAGTAAGGTACACATGCATTGAATGCGTGAGATTTTGAAACCAAATTATGAGTAAATACACACTATAGCATGTAAAGCTTTGAGTCATATATGCATGATTTAGATGTTTGTTTAGTTCTCATAGTTCATCTCATTCAAAATCAATTAGTTTTATAAAAATGTTAAGATTCATGGGGTTGTGCATTGTAAAGCATAAAGTAAAAGACAAATAATGGCATTTCATTTAGAAAAAAAATCGATTATGATACGGAAGATTCTAGAACAAAGCAGAAGTGTATGCGTTTTGAGGTTTGTGCATTATGCTTAAGTTCAACCGTGGAGTCTTCTAAATTGTACATGTGGCAGATCTGGTGGAATGTTGATGATATCCAATGGCCAGTAGTGCTCGGATTTGCCATCTCTACACTGTCGGATTAGCTTCATCCAACGACCATCTTTCAAGTTATTCGCACACTATATAGTCCTTGTGCCATAGTTGCATTTCTTGGAAAAAAGCTACTAGTGGGTTGTACTAGCTATTTAGGAATATAAGATGTATACATGGAAGTTGTAAAAGAGATGACATGGAGCATCTCAATTCCTATGAGTAGGGATTGGAAAAGAGATGTCATTTGGTTTACATCATAGGAACTTTTCTATTGAATCAAGAGATGCCATGTATCTCAATTCCTATGAGCAGGGATTAGAAAAGAGATGTAATTTGGTTCATATCATACGAACTTTTCTATTAAATATACGCTAATGATTATTTTCCTTTGAAATTATGGGAGTATAGAATCCAATCATATGAACCAAGTGGCTCTAAAGCTATAGAAATGATACCATGTTTATTTCCTTTGATATGTGGAGTATATGAATCTATTCCTATGAACCAATTGGCTCTAAAGGAAAAATCCTATAAAAATCATATCATATAGAGTTCCTATGATATTCCTCCACACCAAAGGATGGTTGAAATTGCTGCAGGTGATACGATGGTCTTTCTTTGTAGACTCCTCCTCCATCTTTATAGTTACCTCTCGAAGATGAATGAAATGATATATACTGGGTATTCTACATGTGCAATTTGGTACATGAAAACTCGGTAAAAGTTTGCGAGGTTCGAATTTTCAACAAAGCTATATGCACTGCATTTTGGAACGGAGGCAGCATACGACAGTTGCTAACACTCACGTGGAAGATTTGTGTGTAGGAGGAGTGGCTGTTCTGTTAAATGACATGGCAAAACTGACACTGTCGGATGTTGATCTAACGTTTCTTATGGCGTTCGCCAGGAAAAGGCTTGTGGCGAACGTTTGTCGGATAATGATTTACGGACACATGCATTGCATTGATATGTGCCCCCCTCTCTCTCACGCACATGCACCATACCGAGTCCTCTCACACCCACCGTCTATCTGCAGGTAGACATCACACACATATGTGTTCTTCACACCCTACCCTCAGAACTTCTAAAAAACAAAAGACGTCACGCACATTTTATTTTAGCTCACACATCACACACTTATACTATTACACTTGTGGTGAACGTTCTTTGGGCATAGTATATTGTACTCTCACAAAGAGAAGCGGTGCACGCACGCACTAGTTCTCTCACACCCACTCGCGGGTACACGTAGGAGCGCATTTTTTTAAGCTGGTACAACAAAATCACTCCACTATATATATAAGCAGGAGCCTTAGCGCTTGCTTTACTAGGGTTCCTCTCGTTCACTCTCTCATGCTCTCGCGATATAAGCAAGACATAGGTGGCCACACTCTCTCTCTCTCAGCTCATGGCTGGTCACAAATCCGGCCGGACAACCTCGACCGGGGCAGGGGTGTAGGTGCATCGTTCACGCTGTCGTCGGTGGCGAGGGAGGAGACCAACGGCTGCTTGCGCGTCCCGATCGGTGGCCGTAACGTTCTCTCCGAGAGAGCGCCAGCTTCGGAGGGCTTCCGACCCCTTCTTCCTTCCAGCGGTATTGTAGCCAAGATGCAGCCTCCCGACGCCGTCTTTGCCACATGCCGACGACCCTCAGGTATATATTCCTTCAAAACCGGCTTTGTTCTACTGCCCCAGCTCCCCACTTGGCTTCGTGTGGATCTTTTTCTACTCTCGTCCGCTGTTCCACAGCCACCTAGACTTTTACTATTATTAGAGGTAAAGCTAGTTCATACAGTTGACTCTAAGAGTTGGTTCAAACAGGGAAGAAAGTGGGAAAGTTGTAGCATGAATCTAAGACTTGGTTCTAAGAGGAAACGGGGGAAAGTAGTAGATACTGGCTACCCAACCGGTCTCTTGGTTGAAAAGACGAAGAAATCATGGTGGATGGCGAAGGGGGGGGGGAGGGGACCTATCTCTTGGTTGAAAAGGGAAAGAAAGTGACGGGTGTTGGGGGACAACGCAAATGAGAATGAGCAGGTCTAGATTTCCTGTGCTCACATAGGAAAATGTCACTGAAGTGATAAAAAAATGGACAAATGCAGACATGCTGCCTGAGTGTTTGCCGCTCTCGGCAACCACATCTGGCTCACCACTTTATGCCCCTACTGTCCCTACGCCCATATCGCTAACGTTAATGTAAAATCACATGAAGCATAAAGCAATGCCACCTAATGTCACTAATAAGTAATGGTCTAGTGCAATCGATAAATTGAATCAATGCCACCACCATTTTATGAAGTGCTTCCGTCTTCCTTTATTTCCCATGAATTGTGTTTTTGCAGTTACACTTAAATCTCACACCGCTAACATTGCTTCATCCCAGTGGAACTGCACAAATTTGATTGCACATTTACTTACCATGTGCTACTCTCAGGACAGTAATACTAATGTTATTGTTCGGAAATGTTAATCTAGTGGCAGTGTTGATGTGATGTGATGCTACTTACTTAAGGACACTTTCATACTATCAATCTAGTGCCAATTATAACACAATAGATGCTGCTATTAATCATACGCCACTTCAAATATCTGTCACTGTTTAAATAACTATATTTCGTATTTGCTCAAACAGGGATGTCTGTCTCCATATCATTTCGGGATGTCTGTCTCCGTATCGTTTCTATCCACGCAATCAAAAGCACACACCTCAGTTTTAGTAAAACTGCGCAAAATGAGATGGCTATCCCTCGTTGCCGTCGTCTAACCACACGTCTTCTAGGTATTCCTACATTGGTAGTTACTAGGTAGAATGACCAATGCAATATAAAAGAAGTTGATCCGTACGTTTTACTTCCTGATTGCAGTGTAGGGATGAGCGAAAACAACTACATCCTAGTCCGGAATGCAGTTTCTACCAGTTCATCCATGGACCGAGGACTAGCTGGCACGGCTGCACAGCGGTTTTTTGGACAGGTGTGCGGACAAGAGGCATTGTGGTCTGCTTATTTCTGCAAATAGCGGTGCTAAATTTAGTCGAATGCACAAGAATTTCAGCTGGTCAGTACACTACATGGTTCAGTTCAGCATTCCAGGTGAGAACACAATTATAGTTGGTTATTCTGGAATGAGAGAACCTAACCCTGGATGGTGGCAACAAGAAAAAACCAGAGTGAACTCCAGGAAATTTAAGCCTGCTGGGAGGCCCTTTGCTCAGAGAAGCCTTGCTTGTTTTTTCCTGATTTTTAAACCTTCTCACAACTTTGTCTTTTGCTGTGAACTAGTAAATGTTTGTTATGTTCTATCAATCATTGAGATGTATAAAATTGCTTAACTTATGCTTTTCAAGTTTTTTATGAAGCCGAGTTTAATGTGAGCGTTCCACATGAACGCTGGACTAGCGTGTGAACCTTTGGAATTTACATTGTGGCCTCAGTTAACTGCATGAACCACTGTAACAAGATACATAGTTGCTTATATGTCAGACAACAGATTGTTGATTGTTAGCTGGTCGATAGCATAGTGTTGAAGCGAGCTTAGCCAATCTGCCGTGTTTTGCACAACTGCTTACAAGTGGGGTAGCACCAACAGTGTTTACAAGTACTTATGTATACGTCGGCGCACAGTTCTCAAATGAGTACTCTATTTCATCAAAACACACACTACTCGTATGATAAAACTAGTGAGGACGCATCTGTTTCGGCAACAATTACGATGTTTCATGGGCACACAAAAGTAGCAGCAGTTCCCATAGACGGATTCAAACATAGTACTAGCCCTAGAGGGATCGATAACAGGCAAGGTTCGGATAATTAGACAGAATCCAAATTACTATTAAACACTAGCTGGGGCAAGTATTTCATGCCTCGATCTAGTTTGGGCTGGACACAAGACAGACCTTGCCATGAACATCATCGAGGACGTCCGGCAGCAGCTCAATCCTGTGAACCTTCATGAAGACAACCTTGTGGCCTTGCCACTCATAAACTTGTTTGTGGAGGCATGCCACACCATCTTCCTGTGTAAGCTTGACAAGAACATTATGACTCACAAACTAAGGAGTAGCTTTGAACTTCTTGTGCTTCAGTACACCCTGGACAACATGCCTAACAATAGTGAGGCTGGAATACAACTATTCATTGGTATAAGCGCAAATGGCTTCCAGGATCCAATAGCCTAAAACTCTATTTTCCCAGTGCGTATATTCAGGTCATCCGCCTCATAGCGAGTGACATGTACAACCACACAATCCTTGTCTGCATCAGGGCTCTAATTGAAACAGAAAAAATTCTGAATTACTGTTCAGTATAAGAAACACAAGTTATTTAAATCACTATGTATAGCATGGCATTGAAGCTAATAAAATTTTGCATTATTCATCACCACATACTTAGATGAAAAAGCACAATCGAGATCGGCAAAGAAGAAAATCACCTTGGGCAGCTCAGCGGGGGGGGGGGGGGGGGGGGGTACAGATCCTCGAAGGGGGAAAACGGCTCCTGAGTGCCATGGGGGTTGTAAGCTCAAACGGGGCATTGACCCTCTCAGTAGTGGCTATGAGCATATCTGGGGTCGGCTCGGTGGCTTCCTCCATCTTCTTGGAGCTCTCTGTCTCGTGGGGATCAACCTCCCTCGTCTGCTCCACTATCGGCAGACCTTTGCCTTGTTCTCCTTGGTCCATCATGAAAGTGACGAATACTAGGAGACTACTGAAAGGAAAACAAAATCGCAATGATAATGAAACAAAAAAGAGAGTGAGTATCGGTTACTGCTTTGCAAAAGTTCTTTTTTTTCTCTGAACAAAAATATACCAACATCACGGATCCGCTTACCTTCTCTTCATTGGGAGAGAAGAACAGTGGAAGATGTGAGTGTTGCCTTTCTTGAAGACGGTGAGGGAGAAGGGGATTCAGCAAAGAGTGAAATGATGTTGCTTCGTCCGTCAAACTTAGACTGCGGGGAGGTGGGGTTTTGTGATACGACGGCTCGTTATTGCCACGCTACGACCGGGGTGACTCTCCGCCTGCATACTGCCTTCTAATTTGGTGGATGGCATTTGGGCCCACGTGCTGCATGGCCCGCATGTCGGTGAACAAAAGTATAACGACATTCAGTAGAGGGAGAAGTTTCGATGACCTAGGAGGAGCCAGAACCGGTATTGTATCCACTGTACTAGTAGTAATTGTTTTTCTGGGTAGCTGTAGAGTGTCTCCACTGTACTAGTAGTAATTGTTTCTCTGGGCCCAAGACAAAACAGCCCATCCACCCTAGTAAATAGTAAAATCAATTCAAAAGTCCATATATTTACTGAATGAGAGGCGCTACCCACACCCAGCACACCGCCCCCCAAAAAACCCTTGGGTGTTCTTCTTCCTCCTCACTCCCACCCACCTCACGTCAGCTTGCTCCACTCATACCCCGAAATTCCTCACCTCACTCCTATAGAAAACCCAGCTCCCCTTATTCCTCACTACTACAGAAAAACCCCAGCTCCCCTTCTTCTTCACTCGCACTACAACTAGGCTCGTCATTCGTTACTCTGCTCAAATCCGTGAGTGCGACGCGGCGCCCTCGAGGAAAATGGAGTCGGCTGACCCCAACGCCAAGAAGATGAGGCTCCCGCCAGCGGGCGTGTTGTAGATCCCACACCCGATAGCGTGGGGAGAAGCAGCGACCCCTCCCCCATCGGATCCCAGGAACCCATAGAATCTCGGGTGGACCGCATCAACGATCTCCCGGACGCCGTCTTTGGGGAGATCATCTCGCTTCTCCCCACCAAGGATTGCTGCCGCATCCAAGTCCTCTCAATTCGGGGGCGCTCTCTGGCGCGCCATGCCCCTTAATCTCGACTGTCGTCAGCTATCTCTCTTCAATGATTTTGAAATCCCAGAGCCATCATCTCCTCCCACCAGGGCTCTGTTCAAAGCTTCTGCATCCCGTCATGCTACCTGAGCAAGCATACCATGCCCTGCATGGTGGACGTCTGGCTGAAATCCCCTAAATTCACAGAACTACAGCTGCTTGAATTCCACTATTCCCCTGGAAATCACCTACTAGATACCGAACGCCATCTACCTGTGCCCTCAGCACCGATGTCCATCTCGCGGTTTTCCTCCTCTCTCCACACCGCCACCTTTGCGCTGTGCGACCTACTAGACAATCTGGTACTAAGACTTCGACGCCCATTTCTCAAGAAAATTTCACTTGTGCGGCTTCATATATCGGAGGCCTCATTGCACAACATCATCCACTCCAGTTGCCCTGCCCTGGAGTGCTTGGTGCTTGTTTTCACAGTTAGACTCGCTTGTCTCCAAATTAAGTCGCCTAACCTTGTAAGAATTGGAATTTGTTTTGACGGAAGGCAGCTCATCATCCAAGATGTCTCTTCACTTCAAAGGTTGATCCTTGATTGTAGTTATTCACAGTTGCAGATAACCATCCTCTCTGCACCTAAATTGGAGACCTTGGGTGTAATACATGATCTCTGTGCTCATTTCAATATGGTGTTTGGCTCCACAGATCTACAGGTAATTTACATTATCATCTACACTTGTAACCATAAGCTGCATTTTAAATTTCTTCGCATAAGTTATATGTCATCTTGGAGTACACATTTTGTACTAATATTATGTTCTATGCTCAATGAAGAGTTTCTCCATGGATGGCCTATCAATGGTGCTGGATTCTGTCAAGATCTTATATATCCAAATGAATAGTTTTGATCGGAACAAGATTATTGGCTTGCTGCAATGCTTTCCATGTCTGGAGAAGTTGTATATAAAGGTGATAATTTCACGCACATTGGAAGCCCGCATATAGTGTACTAGAATAACCATTCAGCTATTGCTCTTTCGACACTCTTTTTTTAGACCTTAACTGTTTTCAATCTTCATGTCTATTTAGGCAACATGACGGGGTACAAAATTTATAACCAATCGGTGGATTCGTAAGCATCGGGATTTTCTCATTTCTCATGAGATTCGATTGAAGACAATAACACTAGAATGATATGTAGCCGACCGTGCAAACACTCTATTTATCACACTC
>NW_024120381.1:0-8092 GCF_003073215.2 Triticum urartu
TTCCCTTAGTGCTGGAAGTCCCAGTTTTGGTTTTTTTCACCACGGTTTCTGGGCTGGGTTCCGGTGGGTTCTTTCTACCCAGTTTTTTTTCCTGTTTTTCGTTTCTTCTTCTTTTTTCTGTTTGCATGTTCTTTTTGTTTTCTTTTTTCCGGTTTCTCTATTACTTTTTTTATTTTTCGCATTCAACGAACTTTTTAACAAATCAATGAAACTTTTTTGCAATTCGGTAAACTTTTCAAAAATTCAGCGAAATTTTTTCAAGAACAATGATTTTTTTTCCAAATTCGATAAAAAATCCAAAATTTATGCACTTTTAAAAAAACTTTGGTGAACATTTTTTCTAAAATCCATGTACTTTTCCCA
Organism: Triticum urartu; assembly: GCF_003073215.2. Lineage (NCBI taxonomy): Eukaryota > Viridiplantae > Streptophyta > Magnoliopsida > Poales > Poaceae > Triticum > Triticum urartu. Next base: position 364 of record NW_024120381.1, read on the forward strand.
AATTGATGAACTATTTTTTCATATTCTATGAACTTTTTCAAAAAATTGATGAATTTCCAAAATTGATCATCTTTACTTCAAATTAGATGAAAATTTTAAAATTCTATGAACTTATGTTCAAATCGATGAACTTTTCTCAGAAACGATCATTTGTTTTCAAATTTGATTTCCTTTTTAAAAACTCGATGAACTTTTTTTAACTAGGATGAAAAAATCATATTTTATGAACTTTTTCAAATTCTGTGAAAATTCTTGAATTCACGAATGTTTTCCTTTTTCACAAATTTTTCTGTTAATTTTTTTCCTGTTTTTCCTTGAAAATATCAATGTTCAAATGATGAACCGTTGACCAGCCAACCATAAAACGAGTGAGGGAGGAAGGGTGCGGGCGAGACGAACAGCTTGTTTAATTGGGCGGGCCCAAGCGAAGCTGCTGCATGCTCTAGTTTCTCAATCCCGCACCTGAAGCGTTGTATCTGCCCAAGGCCTTTACAATGTCTTGGGACACGCTAGCCCTGTTGGGCTTCGGTCCTGCACGCGTGGCTGCCTGCCAGGTGCTCTCCCGGCAATTCCTATTTGCGGCGCAAGCGGCAAATCGTCGAGGAAACACCCGAAATCATTAGTTGAGGAGTGTTTGTTGCAAAGATCATTTTAACTTTCCAGGTTGTGACAAGGGGCACATATACAGCGCGTCACTTGTCGCAACTTGTAAATTTTCCTTTTTTTGTAGATTCGTTTATTCAAAACGTTTTATCTCTCAAACTGTGCGTCCAAATCTCAAACCACTTTCACCGTTGGATTCCTCGCGTTGAGATCTTTAAAACTAGATCCCATGTTGATAGGTTTTGACAAAAAAAATCATAAAAAAACCGGCCGAAAAAACCAGACAAAAAAACTAAACCGGGAGCATGGGTTTTTTCCCTTTCCGAAAGAGGCACGCCCGTGCCTCTCATGAAATCACAAACATGCTTCTCAGGGAAGGGGAAAAAAAAAGAAGAGAAAACGTGTTTTTTCATTTCCGAGGAGGCACGCTCGTGACTCTTGCGAAAGCACCCCCGTGCCTCTCGGGGAAGCAAAATTATGCCTCTCAGGGAAAACCGAATAAAAGACACGTTTTCTTTTTTTTCCTTTCGCAAGAGTAACGGTTTTGCTTCCGCGAGAGGCATGGTTTTGTTTTCGCGAGAGTCACGGCTGTGCCTCTCGGTAACGAAAAAAAAATGCATTTTTTGTTTTTTTTCCTTTCGCGAGTCACGGATTTGCTTCCACGAGAGGCACAGTTGTGCTTTCGCAAGAGTCACGGCTCTCGGAAATGGAAAAAAAATGTGCTTTCTGTTGTTTTTTCCTTTCGTGAGAGTCACAGTTTTGCTTCCGCAAAAGGCACGGTTGTGCTTTCGCGAGAGTCACGGCCGTGCCTCTCGGAAACGGGAAAAAACACGTTTTCTATTTATTTATTTTTTCGCGAGAGTCACGGTTTTGCTTCCACGAGAGACACGGGTGTGCTTTCGCGAGAATCACGGCCGTGCCTCCTCGGAAACGAAAAAAATGTGTTTTCTCTTTTTTTCCTTCCGCGAGAGTCACGGTTTTGCTTCTGCGAGAGGCCCGGTTGTGATTTTGTGAGAGGCACGAGCGTGCCTTTTTCGAAAAGGAAAAAACTCGTGCTCCTGAATCGCTTTTTTCGGCAGTTTTTTATGAAAAAAAGCTCGTCAAAACCTATCAACATGGGATCTAGTTTTGAAGATCTCGACGCGAGTAATCCAATAGTGAAAGCGGTTTAAAATTTGGACGCACGGTTTGAGAGATAAAACGTTTTAAATAAACGAATCTAAAAAAAAGGAAAAATTCAGAGGTTACGACAAGTGATGCGTTACATGTGCGTCACTTGTCACAACCTGAAAAGTTAGACTGATCTTTACAACAAGTACTTCTCAACTAGTGATTTCGGGCAAATAGGAGCTCTCTGCTATCCCGGCGCCCCTATGTCTCGCTTTAAGCGAGACAGGGGATGCGCTCGCCTCGGCGTGAGCCCCAAATGGGCCAGCCCACCCACGCGGGAGCCATAACCTGTTTTTTTTGTCTTTTTTCTGTTTTCTGTTCTCATTTGTTTTTATTTTTGTACTTTTTTATACTTAAAAATAATATATATGTTACAAAAAACACTCTTCAAAAATTATTGAAAAAGGATAAAAATATCAAACAAGTGTTTAAAAATGTTGAATAAGTATTAAAAATGTTGGACAGGAATTAAAAAATGTTGAATAGGTATTTAAAAATGTTGAACGAATATATGAAAAATATTTTTTTTTAAATATTGAAAAAGAATTTAATAAATGTTGAAGAAGTATTAAAAAAGTTAGACAAGTATTTGAAAATGTTGATGAAGTATCAAAAAAGTTAAACAAGTATTTGAAAATGTTAGGTATGAAAAAATGTTGAACGAGTATATGAAAAATGTTGAACAAGTATTTCAAACTGTTGAATAACTATTAAAATGTTGAACAAGTATTTGAAAAATATTGAAATAGCGTTTGGAAAATTTTGAACGTGTATACAAAAAGTTTTGATCACTTGTTACAAAAATATTTTTTTACATGTACGAAAAAAGAAAAGAAAACCAAAAAAGCATTGAAAACCGAAGAAACAAACGAAAAAATGAGAAAAAATGAAGAAAAAAGCGAAAAATCAAATAACACAAAAGAATATGAAGAAATAAAAGCAAAAAATGGGGGGAGGGGGGTAGAAAAAACAAACTTACTGCTGCAAAAAAAAACCTCCCTGCTAAAATAACCGGCAAAAACAGAAAAACCCGATGACGCCAGTAAAGAAAAAAAACAGGGAAAAGAATGAACCAGTATGAAGAACGGCTTTTGCTTTCTTCAAGTAGGTCGCGTCCTACATATTGGGAAAGGACTCAATGCTATTGCAGTGTGGCTATCAGCATTGCCTCCAACAAGGAGATCCAAGTTCGATTCGTCGTGCGCACAGAATTGTTTTTGTTTTTCCTGAAAATAAGCGCAGGTGGGCCGGCCTAATACTGTAGTGCCTCGAGCGAGAGGGTCGTCCGGCTCACTTAAAGCGAGAAATATCTCTCACGGCTCTAATTGGGCCTTCTGGCGCCAGGGAAGCTCTCTGGCGCCCATGCACCGACCCTGGTTGCTGCCCATCTAGAGCGCGCTCGATCGCATTTGTGAAACGCAACAAAACATCATAGAAAAGAAAAAAATCATGAATAAAAAAGGTTAACGGATTTTGTGGAAAAATCATCATTTCGAAATAATTTTACCCAATTTGAATAAAAGTTCATAGAATTTGAAAAAAAGTTCATCTAAAATGAAAAAAATCATGGATTTTTTTAAGTTCATCGAATTTCAAAAAAAGTTCATCTATTTTTTTAAAGAATCATCTATTTGAGAAAAAAGTTCACATATTTGCAAAACTGTGGTATTTGAGGAAAATATGATTCACGTTTTTTTGTATAAAGAAAAACGGTTTGCAAAACTGCTCTTAAACCGTGTTCATTTTGTAAAAAACTTTAACGTAGCTTGTGGTCCACATGTCCATAGTTTTCCAACGGTATATCTCAAGCCTCATTTGGACAATGTTTGCGGAAGTTCAACCTCTTCCTAGGACAAGTTCAACTACTACTACTGCGACAGGACGACTAGTTATCAGAATATTATTCTCATCCCGTGATCAGAATATATGTATAACTTATTTATCTCAATATGTAAGCATGCCACATCACCATACAATTATGAATAGGATAAGTTCCGCCACCACATGCAACCATGCATGGAAAAAATTCAATATGTTATTCTACTAATATTCAATAAAATTTACCATACATAATCAAATTTACCATACGTGTTATTAATCTAAGTATTAATATTACACACAATCAAATCTCATTGGAATATATGACAAGCGACTCCCATGGCAACACGTGGGGTATCATCTTGTATTAGAAGAAACGGTTGGCAGCATGCCAATTTTTTAAAGAGAAACCTCACATTAGCCAATTGATAAATTAGGACCCTCCTAATCCCACATGGGGATGTAAATGGTTTGGCCCATTTTTGTTCTCATTAAGTCTTTTCTGGGAGCAAGTCTATGTCTCGCCTTTAGCGAGATGGAAGCTGAGTTCGTTTACAGGGAGCTGATAGTTGGCCAGCCTAGTAGTCACGTGATTTCATCAAGCTAACGTCATATGCATGTTGTTTCCTTTATTATGAAAAAAAATCATTGCACATTTGAAATACCATTCAAATAAAATGTATTTGGCTAAAGCGGGGGGGGGGGGGGGGGCCCGCCCCCCCCCTAAACTCAAATAAGCTCTACTAGTGTTACTACCCACTATAAAAGCCGTAACATAGCCTAGTAATAGATGCATGTTATTAGTCAGTATTACTTCCCACTATGACCAGCTTAAGATCAATTGCAAAACAAGGACAACAATTATTTTACTTTTCCATGATGAAATGCAAATCAAGACCGATTGCAAGAAGAAGTTGAAAAGTTTACGAAGGCAGACAAGATTGTCAACGTAAATTCTCAACTAGCTTAGTAGTAAGCAGTTTTGTCATATTTTAATATAACATTTTTAATTAATAGATGAACACAAGAAAATGCTAGTGGGACAATGGAAGTGAAAATGTTCATACATGCCACACGAGTTAGTCATGTATGCTTCAAAACATGTTCATGTGAATTGGTTTTTCCCCCTAAACTATTTCTTTCGGTCAAAAATAGTGCATCTATATATAATACTAATAAACATGTTGACACAGCTCCAATGAGTGTTCAACTATTCATGATTTTTTTTCTGTTTAAGATGAGACATTCATCTAGCTCGTCAGCAAGAAATGAGTTCTTTTGGTTTGTGAATACTATATATCTAAGAGAATGATCTTCGCTAACTTATTTATCTCAACATGTAAGCATGTCACATCACCATGCAATTATGAGTGGGATAAGTTCCACCACCACATGCAACCATGTATGGGAAATGGCCAACCACCACATGCATGGAAAAATATTTTTCAATCTATTGTTCTACTTATATTCAATAAACTTTTACCAGCATACATAATCAAATATTGTAAGTTGTATGCATTTTTAATTTTGGTTCATGTGTTATTAATCTAAATATTAATATTCCATGCAATCAAATCTCATTGGAACATATTATAACCGACTCCCGCAGCAACACGTGGGATATCATCTTGTTTTAGAAGAAACGGGTGGCAGCTTGCCAAATTTTTTGAGGGAAGCCTCGCGACAGCCAATTGATAAATCATGGCCCTCCCAATCACACGTGGGCGTGCAAATGGTTTGGCACATTTTTGGTCTCATTAAGTATTTTTTTTGGAGCATGTCTATGCCTCGCATTTAGCGAGACAGAAGCTGAGCTCGCTTACAGGGAGTCAATAGTTGGCCGGCCTAGTAGACATGTGATTTCAGCAAGCTGACGTCACATGCATGTGGTTTCCCTTTTTATTTTGTTCGTAGTTTGAAAAATGCTAAATACATATAATATGAAAAAAATATAAGTGTTCATTGCACATTTAAAAAACATTCAGGCATTGTAAAAAGTTCTCAACTTTTAGAAAGTGTTTGTACCATTCAAATAAAATGTATGTGGCAAACTGAGCTTAGCTCATATGGTTAGGTTCTTTGTGGTGGAACCAGCCCACCAGGGTTCCAGTCATAAACTTAACATTGGTGGTCGCACTTTCTCGGATTTATTTCAGGCTTTCCGGCGATGTTCGTTCAGTGAGAGGAGACGCTACCATCGGCTACAAGGCGTCTATGGTGACTTCGTCAATCTCAAGATGTCCTGACAGTTCAGTTTCTCGAAGGTGCTCAAAAAATGTAGGGTGTGTGTGTGCGTTCGTTCTTAGGGTGATTGTATATGTGTGTGTGGGCGTCTTTGATTGTAATGTGTTAAAAAAAGCATGTGACATATCAAAAATATCCACGGGTTTCAAAAAATGTGTGTAGCATTTCAAAAAATGTTTGTGTAACTTAAAGATGATCTGTATAATTAAAAAGTACATTGTGTTTCAAAAATTGTCATGGATTTCAAAATTTATTCGTGAGATTTAAAAAAATCTTTATCAATGGAAAGATTGTTGCAATGTTTTAGAAAATGATTCGTATCATTCAAAAAATGATTTAACATCTATTTAAAAAATATTTAACATGCATTCAAGAAAATGTTCAAACGCATATATGAACAATAATGTTAATAATTAATTTAGAAAATGTTAAATGTGTATAAAAAAGTTTTCTATGTATATGAAAAATGTACATTGTGTACGAAAAAATTATGTATGCGAGCGAGACCTAACTAGCGCGCGAGAAATAGTATTTGCGCCTTTTGATATGCTTTTCAGTTTGTTCTGTCTGTTCTCTCGTGTGGTTTTGTGCCAACCGTTTTTTTATTTTACCATACAATTTTTAACTGATTTTGTCAGGTTTTTTGTGTTTTATTTTATTTTCCAGATTTAAGTTTTTCAGGAAAATGTGCATTTTTTAATAGTGTATGAACATCATGCGTGAACGCTTTGCTACAAATTTTTTTGTCTAATACATGTACATGTTATTAAAAATATTTATTACAAAATTTGGTTAGTATTTTGTGACATGTAAATATTATTTATAAACATGATTAAACTTATTTTCAATTATGTGAACATATTTTCAAACTATAACAATTGAACCCCATCCCTCCACATTACAAAACAACCTAGCCCAAGTGCACCACAAATACGTAGTGCATCTTTTGAAACATGAACAATTTTTAAAATTTGTAGTTTTTTTGTTTGTCCTGTATTCGTTCAGTTTTTTATTTTTTTTATCTTTCTTTTTCTATTTTCATTTTCTTTTATCTTTACGAATTATTTTAAATTGTGAAACATTTCTTAAATCTGTGAACTTCTAAAATTTGTGAACTTTCCAAATTCACACCCTCTTTCAACTTTTACCAACTTTTTACAAAGCCTGCGTATTTTTTTTCAAATTCCAAGGCTTGAGCATATTTTTTCTATTCTATTTTTTGCTTTCCTTTTTTTGTTAACTCATTTTCCTTCTTTTCGAACTTTATTAGTCATTTTAAAACCTGTTTTAGAATATCAATGGAAATACTCAACACTCCACCACGTGCTCCCGTAGGCTGTAGATCAATTTGATTTTCCTATCTCTTCCTTGTAACGGATAGCTTCAGTTTGTTACTTAGCTTTTCTCCAATAAATCCCAAGTCGATCTTCTTCTTTACAACGCTTTGCAACCTCCTGTACTGCACCAATAGCCTCGTGCAGTTAGACTGTTCCGCCTGGACATCATTCCCATGGCCTCTGCCAGCGGAGCTGGCCGGCGACAACACTTTTTTCCATAGAGCGTCAGCATTTAGCCTTGCCTAACCCTTGCTGCAGCCAGGGGCGGACGCATGTTGTGGCGAGTGGGGGCCCAGGACCCCACTCGATTCATCGTCCTCTTCGTACTACGTCCCGATGCTAGCGAGCAGGCCCCCAGTCGGGCTATAGCAGGTGCCCCCACTCCCTTCCAGTTCGGCCTTTCTGTAAAGCCCAATACGAAAAGCTAATCAAGGAAAAAATTCAAGGTAGAAGGCGTGCGTGTACCCTGCTGCCGCCTGCCGCTTCACTCTAGGAGCTCACAATTAATAGCGAGAAAAACGAAGAGGCAAGCCCTCGGCCGCCGCTTGGTTGGACCA
>NW_024120382.1:0-16597 GCF_003073215.2 Triticum urartu
GCCGCCGCCTCGCCGCCCCGTTGCCGGTAACCGCCGCCGCCGTTGGTTTTCTATGGAAAACCGATCGGTTTTTGTTAGAACTCGCGGCTTATTTTTTTAGATTGGTTTTATTCGGTTTAATTATTTAGAGGACGTTCGTCCGTACGTTTGTTTTAACGAACGGTTTTCGTCGTTTAGCCACAGACAGCGAATGTTCGTTCGTTAGCCTGTTCGTCGTTTTTTTCTTTTTCTAGGATTTTCCACGATTATTTCTGATTGCAATTTCTGATCCGATTTTCGTTTGAGTTTAACTTTTCGCTCGTTTATCGGAATTAGGCGATTCAAGCGCCTAGAGTTTTGTCTCGAAACCCTCTTTCCGTTTAACCAACTCAAACAAGTTTTTGCTGCTTTAAAATTTGACTTAGATCAAGATTAGTAAACGAGCCTCGTTTGTTTTGATTCTTTTTGGAAACCGGAGTTCTTAAGTTGAACTTTCTGGTTAGATCTCTTATTTGAGTTTTACCTGTGCATTAGATGAGTACTTATTGTATGCTTGTTTGTTTGTTTGTTTGCGTCAGCGTACCCGGAATGTGCCGCTTGCTACTTCGAATCTCTAGGTTTCACGGATCATCAGCAAGGCAAGTAACACTTTGATCATACCTCTAACTACCCAGTTTTTATTGGATTAGATCAATCCTCAAACATTGCATGATTAGGATCTAATTAAATTATGGGTTGGGAAGTAGTTGAGGTAGTACCTATTCACCTGTTTATTATCAAACCCTTGGGAGTTACTTCTACGTTTGCTTATATTGCCATGCTATGCTAGTAGACGTTGATTGGGTGAGTGTATCCATGACAGATGTGAGATTGATAATTAATGGTTTATTTAAGGTGGCAACTTAAACACTCATCTGGGTGGATTGAGGCACCTGGGTATTCCAGCGATTGCCTGTTTTTCTTTATGGACCGCCACCCAGGCTCAAAGGGATCATGAGATTATTCATACTAGAAACTTCCATGTGCAACCACAAGCTACTATGGGCTCTAGCATAGTTGATTAAGTCGTGCGAACTCTTACAGTGGTAGACTAGCAGATGTAGGGGAAAGTAGGTGTAACGGTGTACCCGATCGTAAGGGGCTACCGCTTCTGAAAGACTATGTCTCGGTCATCCGTTTCTCAAACACCATGTAGTGCGAGAATCCCAATGGGGGAGATCGAGTCTTGTGGGGAAAAGTGCGCAAACCTTTGCAGGTGTATAAACTAATCATGGTTAGTCATGTCCCCGGTTATGGACATCTTGAGTATCTAGTACTTGGATTATCATGTGAATCTCATCATGTTTCTTTAATTAATTTTGTTGGGTTTTAATGATGATGCTTAATTGCGATTGAGAGGGTGTCTACACTATCAATGTTTTACAACCACCATGATAGTTAAATAAAATTTATTCCTTTGTAGTAGGGAAAAATTGGCTTTACGCAAAACTGTAACCATAGAGCTTTCCACCAGCCATATATGCATGTAGTATAGCCTATTTCTGTTCATTACTCTCTATGAGTTATATTGCCAGCATATTCCATGTGTTGACCCGTTTTCGGGCTGCAACGTTCATGTTGCAGACTTTTCAGACGACGAGTAAAGAGCTTTAGGTCGTGGTTCTATACTCAGTGATGCCATTGGAGTTGATGGACTCACTTATCTTCCAAGCCTTCCACTGTTATCGTTATTAAATGGCCTTAAGCCATATTATTTGTAATAAGTTCTCTTTTGAGACACTCCTTGTAATAAGTGTGTGATTGCTACTCTGTTATAAATCTTTCCAGTACTGTGCGTGTCAGCATTACTGATCCAGGGATGACACTGAAGCACAGAGATCGGACCGTTTGGGGTCTGGTCGCTACAAAATCAAAGGGCATATTATTATAATTTCCATAAGAATTGTTGTAGGAATTACCATAATTATTACTAGAATTACTAGGAAACGGCCTAGAATTAAAATTTCCTCTATATGCATTATTACCAAAATTGTTCCTACCAACAAAATTCACATCCATAGATTCATTATTATTCTCAATCAAAGTAGACAAAGGCATATCATTAGGATCAGTAGGAGCACTCTTATTAGCAAACAATTTCATAAGTTCATCCATCTTTCCACTCAAAACATTAATCTCTTCAATTGCATGCACCTTTTTACTAGTAGATCTTTCAGTGTGCCATTGAGAATAATTAACCATAATATTATCTAGGAGTTTGGTAGCTTCTCCTAAAGTGATTTCCATAAAAGTGCCTCCTGCGGCCGAATCTAAAAGATTTCTAGAAGCAACATTCAATCCGACATAGAAATTCTGTATAATCATCCAAAGATTCAAACCATGTGTCGGGCAATTACGTATCATTAATTTCATCCTCTCCCAAGATTGTGCAACATGTTCATGATCAAGTTGCTTGAAATTCATACTATCATTTCTAAGAGAGATGATCTTAGCAGGAGGAAAATACTTAGATATAAAAGCATCTTTGCACTTATTCCATGAATCAATACTATTTTTAGGCAAAGACAAAAACCAAGCTTTAGCACGATCTCTAAGCGAAAATGGAAATAGCTTCAATTTAACAATATCATTATCCACATCTTTCTTCTTTTGCATATCACACAAATCAACAAAGTTGTTTAGATGGGTAGCGGCATCTTCACTAGGAAGGCCAGAAAACGGATCTTTCATGACAAGATTCAGCAAAGCAACATTAATTTCACAAGATTCAGCATCGGTAAGAGGTGCAATCGGAGTGCTAATAAAATCATTATTGTTGGTATTGGTAAAGTCACACAATTTAGTATTATCTTGAGCCATCGTGACAAGCAAGCAATCCAACACACAAGCAAACAGGAAATGACAAAAAGGCAAATAGAGGAAGAGAAGTGGAACGGAGAGTGAGGGAGAGAGGAAAAGAGGGCGAATAAAATGGCAAGGGTGAAGTGGGGGAGAGGAAAACGAGAGGCAAATGGCAAATAATGTAATGCAAGGGATAAGAGTTTGTGATGGGTAATTGGTATGTCTTGATTTGGTAACGGCGCCAGAAACGACTCGTTGTGGGAGTCAAATCCTGACTTGACTTGTCGCAAATCTCCCCGGCAACGGCGCCAGAAATCCACCTTGCTACCTCTTGAGCACTGAGTTGGTTTTCCCTTGAAGAGGAAAGGGTGATGCAGCAAAGTAGCGTAAGTATTTCCCTCAGTTTTTGAGAACCAAGGTATAAATCGAGTAGGAGATCATGCTCAAGTCCCACGCACGTACACAAACAAATAAGAACCTCGCAACCAACGCGATAAAGGGGTTGTCAATCCCTTCACGATCACTTACGAGAGTGAGATCTGATAGATATCATAAGATAATATTTTTGGTATTTTTATGATAAATAGAAATAAAAGATGCAAGTAAAATAAATAGCAATGGAAATAACTAAGTATTGGAAGATTAATATGATGAAAGATTGACCCGGGGGCCATAGGTTTCACTAGTGGCTTCTCTCAAGAGCATAATTATTACGGTGGGTAAACGAATTACTGTCGAGCAATTGATACAATTGAGCATAGTTATGAGAATATCTAGGTATGATCATGTATATAGGCATCACGTCCGAGACAAGTAGACCGAAATGATTATGTGTCTACTACTATTACACCACACATCGATCACTATCCAGCATGCATCTAGAGTATTAAGTTCAAGAGAACAGAGTAATGCTTTAAGGAAGATGACATGATGTAGAGGGATAAACTCATGCAATATGATATAAACCCCATCTTTTTATCCTCGATGGAAACAATACAATACGTATCGGTTCCCTTTCTGTCACTGGGATCGCACACCGCAAGATTGATCCCAAAGCTAAGCACTTCTCCCATTACAAGAAAGATCAATCTAGTAGGCCAAACCAAACTGATAATTTGAAGAGACTTGCAAATATAAAACAATCATACATAAAAGAATTTAGAGGAGAATCAAATATTTTTCATAGATAATCTGGATCATAAACTCACAATTCATCGGATCTCGACAAACACATCGCAAAAGAAGATTACATCGAATAGATCTCCAAGAAAATCGAGGAGAACTTTGTATTGAGATCCAAAGAGAGAGAACAAACCAACTAGCTAATAACTATGGACCCGTAGTTATAAATTAAACTACTCACACATCACCGGAGAGGCCATGGAGTTGATGTAGAGGCCCTCCGTGATCAATGCCCCCTTCGGTGGAGCTCCAGAAAAGGTCCCGAGATGGGATCTGTCGAGTACAGAAGGTTGCGGCGGTGGAATTAGGTTTTTGTGGTGCTCCTGGATGTTTGGGGGGTACGTGGATATATATAGGAGGAAGAAGTACGTCGGTGGAGCAACGAAGGGCGCGCCCAGGGGGGTAGGCGCACCCCCTACCTCGTGCCTTCCTCCCTTGTTTCTTGACGGCCATTCCAAGTCTCCTGGATCACGTTTGTTGAGAAAATCACGTTCCCGAAGGTTTCATTCCGTTTGGATTCCGTTTGATATTCGTTTTCTTCGAAACCCTAACATAGGCAAAAAAACAGCAATTTGGGCTAGGCCTCCGGTTAGTAGGTTAGTCCCAAAAATTATATAAATGTGTAAAATAAAGCCCATTAACATCCAAATAGATAATATAATAGCATGGAGCAATCAAAAATTATAGATACGTTGGAGACGTATCATGAAGTAGCTCAAAGGGACGAGATGTCGTCATGATTGTCTTTGAGGGATGCTTGTCCCTAGTCATCTTTCCAGCTTTGCAGGCACCACATAGATGATACTTCTTGAACTTGATGCCCTCGATGCCTACAACATGCTTCTTCTTTGCGTGAGTGTACAAGTTCCTCATGCCGGCATGCCCTAGCCTCCGATGCCAGAGCCAGCACTCTGAAGCTTTTGCTAGAAGACATACGGCCAACTGTGGTCCTGCTGAGAAATCTACCATGTACATATCGTCTTTTTGATACAATTCAAAGACTAGAGACTTGTCAGATTCCATAAGAACAAGGCAACGATATTTTCCAAACATCACAATCATGTTCAGATCACAAAGCATTGAGACAGACATTAATTTGAAACCAAGGGATTCAACAAGCATCACTTTATCCATGTGCTGATCCTTTGAGATTGCAACTCTACCTTGACCCAATACCTTGCTTTTGCCAGTTTCAGCAAATGTGATGTGACTCTTGTCAGATGGACGTAGGGTTGAATCCATGAGAAGTCTTCGATCACCAGTCATGTGGTTAGTGCATCCACTGTCCATAATCCATTCTGAGGCCTTTGGTGTCATACCCTACAATGAAGTTTGGGGGATAGGCTTCACCAAGGGTTTTGTGAAGCATAAACATTTGACGAACAAGCGGATTATGAAAGTTCAGGTCTTGATTAGGATAAATAGGATGTTTATCAAGGAATCCTGGGACGAAATACATAATAAGAACATCTGGACATTTTATCTTGCGTCCCACAAGATGTTTTATGTCCCCAGCATAAGCATCAGACGCTTTTGATTTCCCGCTGGAGACCTTTCCCTGCAAAAGAGAGTTAATTTTTCTTAACCACCCACATCTTCAGGGGTGGTTTAGAAGCAATGAGTCTAAGTGCAGCATCTGAGAACTTCGTCTTTGGAGCCCTAGCAAATAGCCTTGCAGGTGGTGACTAATACTCATAAGAATAAGCAGAATAGTTCTTCGTCTTATGAACATAGCGGTTTGACGAAACACGCTCATATTCATAAGTCTGAGTATGGTTTCCCTGCAAAACATTGGCGTTAGGGTGACTCTGGTGAGTCCTCTGTCTGTATGAAGCCTTTGGACCACATGAAGACTTTGGTCTCGGGTTTGTCTTCTGCCCTAGTGGTGTCATGATGATATTCACAGGAAGTTTCCCAAGACAACTTTTGGGCACCCAGATCTTCTTCAAGGGTGGTCCATTCCTGTAGTTAGTACAAATATACCTGACTAACACTTCACCATTCTGATGCTTAAATAGTTTATAGTTTGCATCAAAGCATTCATCAATGATAATAGGGTTAGCACAAGTGAAGCCAGATAAGGTAGATGGATCCACTGAAAGTTCCTTTGCAGCCACCCATGTGGTTTTGGGGTAATGCCCAGGCTTCCAGTATGAACCATCAACATTCATTTTCCTGTCGAACCCAACACCCTCTTTCCTAGGGTTTCGGTTCAGAATCTGTTTCTTGAGGACATCACACAGTGTCTGATGCCCTTTGAGGCTTTTGTACATCCTTGTTTCAAGCAATGTCTTCAAAGTTCATCCAGCAACAGAGACAACATTATCATGCTCAAGACATTTTAAGCATGGTGGATCAAAGTCTTACTGAGCGAAACTGATTTGTTGAGCGCGGAGTGACTCATTCTCCTTTTGAGGATCTTCATGAGCCGATCTCAAATTCTCAAGCTCTTGATTCCTTCGAAGATAATCATAGGAGAGCTTTTCATGATTAGTTGAGAGCATTTCATGACGACTTTCAAGTTCCTCGTACTTAACATGAAGATTTTTAATGTATTCAATTAATGACTGAGTTCAAATCATTTCCGCGTCCAACTGGTCATCGCTTTTGTCTAGCAGCTTTTGAATATGTTCCATAGCATTTTGTTGTTCTGTTGAAATTTTAGCAAGTGTTTTGTAGCTAGGTTTAGATTCACATTCAGAGTCGTCTTCACTTGATGTTTGAAATTAAGCATGGCGTGAGTTTACCTTGGCACCGCGTCCCATGAAGCAGTAGGTGGGAGCAGAGTCATCCTCATCATCAACATCGACATTGTCTTCAGTGTCTTCAGTGTTGAAGATGAACTTGGCGACATATGCTGAAGCTAGAGCCAGGCTTGCCACGCCTGAATCAGACTCCTCCTCAGACTCCACCTCTGCCTCCTCAGAAGCAGACTCCTCCTCTGAATCCATCTCCTTGCCAACAAATGCACGAGCCTTACTTGACCAGCTCTTCTTGTTTGATGAAGAGTTAGATGAAGATTTTCATGAAGACTTTGAGGATTTCTTCTTCTTCTTTTCATCAGAATCATATTCTTTGTTCTTCTTCTTCTTCTTCTTGGTCTCATTGTCCCATTGAGGACACTCAGAGATGTAGTGACCAGGTTTATTGCACTTGTGGCATGTTCTCTTCTTGTAGTCACGAGAGGAACCTTCATCATTTCTTGAGCTAGATCTTGAAGACTTTCTAAAGCCCTTTTTCTTGGCGAACTTCTGGAAATTCTTCACAAGCATAGCGAGCTCCTTTCCAATGTCTTCAGGATCGTCAGAGCTATCGTCAGATTCTTCTTCAAACGAGGAAACAACCTTTGCCTTCAAAGCGCGAGATCGGCCATAGTTGGGACCATAGATATATCTTTTCTCGGATAACTGGAACTCATGTGTGTTGAGCCTCTCAAGTATGTCAGACGGATCGAGAGTCTTGAAGTCTGTACGTTCTTGAATCATCAGGGCTAGAGTGTCAAAGGAGCCTTCAAGTGATCTCAGGAGCTTCTTGACGATTTCGTGCTTGGTGATCTCAGTGGCGCCGATTGCGCGAAGCTCATTTGTGATATCAGTGAGGTGATGAAACGTGAGCTGGACATTCTGATTGTTGTTTCTCTTGGAGCGATTGAAGAGGTTGCGAAGAACATCAATCCTTGAGTCTCTCTGAGTTGAGACACCTTCGTTGACCTTGGAGAGCCAGTCCCAGACTAGCTTCATCGTTTCCAGTGCACTCACACGGCCACATACTGTCCTTTGGTCAGGTGACCACAGATGATGTTCTTGGCGGTCGAGTCCAGTTGAATGAACCTCTTGACATGAGCAGCGGTGACACCTTCACCTACCATGGGAACGACATTCTTGATGACATACCAGAGGTCGACGTCAATGGCTTCAAGATGCATATGCAACTTATTCTTCTAGTAGCGGTAATCAGTGCCATCGCAGACAGGGCATGCAACAGAGACCTTGATTATCCCTACAGTCGACATAGCTAAAACTCTAGGTGGTTAAACCGAATCACACAGAACAAGGGAGCACCTTGCTCTGATACCAATTGAAAGTGCTAGTTATCGACTAGAGGGGGGTGAATAGGTGATTTTTATGGAAGTCTTCAAAACACAGGGGCTTTGAAGACAAACAGTAGAAATGATCCTATTGATTTGCAGCGGAAGGTAGACTACATTAGGCAAGCCATAGTCAAGTAAGCAATGAAGTGAAAGCACGAAGACTATCAGCAGCTCGGTAGTATGGATCAGGATGGAAGACAGTATGAAGCCAAACAGTGAACATTCTTCACTTAGTGAAGTCAATCAGATCATACAGGCAAGCAATTACTTCACGAAGACAAACTGTAAAGTAAAGGGAAGTGAAGGATAGAACCAGCAGCTTGGTGAAGACAAGGATTTGGTAGACCAGTTCCAGTTGCTGTGACAAGTGTATGTCTCGTTAGGGAAGCTGAGATTTAACTCAGAAGACCACGTCTTCACCTTATTCCCCTTGAGCAAGGGACACATAGTCCTCACCCAATCACTCTCATAAGTCTTCAAGGTAGACTTCCAAACCTTCACAGACTTCATTCACCGGCAATCCACAATGACTCTTGGATGCTCAGAACGATACGCCTAACCGGCTAGTGGATTCACAGTCATCAAGTGTAACAAGTCTTCAGATCACGCGGACATAAAGTCTTTAGTGATGCCTAACACTCTTTGGCTCTCGGTGTTTTGGGCTTTGTCCTCGCAAGGATCTCTCTCTCAAATGCTTTGGAGGTGGGTTTCTCTCAAACGACAAAAGCCGTGCACTAACTCTAAGCAACCACCAATTTATGGTGTAGGGGGTGGCCTATTCATAGCTAGGAGGTAACCTGACCTGATTTGTCCTAAATGACCCTGGGTCACTAAGGAACTGACACATGTCCAATGGTTAGATTTCAAACACACGCGGCATCTTGACTTGGGCTACAAGTAAAGTTGACTCATCCAGCTCTAGATAAGATTTGCTCTCATTGTCTTCGCTCGAAGACATAGGATTTGGTTGAGCATCACATCAGTCACTCTGACTTTGTTCACATGGACCCCACTTAATAGTATGGTTGTTCCTATAACTCAACAAAGAAGAAAAGGGAACAACGAAACAACTATGTCTTCGCACTCCATAGTCTTCATGTGAATGTCTTCTCATGTCATAATCTTCACTGTGAATATCTTCACAGACCACCATTGTCTTCAACGTCTTCACACATTTTTAGGGGTCATCTCTGGTAGGTAAACCGAATCAATAAGTGACTACTACCTGTGCTATCCTGCAATTCTCACAAACACATTAGTCCCTCAACCAAGTTTTCGTCAATACTCCAAAACCAACTAAGGGGTGGCACCAGATGCACTTATAGCCGTGAAGATAGAACAGAAGATTATTCCCCGTGTTCGGATAGGACTCCTGGATGCGTGGAAGGCAAAATTAGAGACCAGATGTGCTGTTTCCTTCCCTTGTAAACCGACTCTCTGCCCCTCCGGTGCATATATAAACTGGAGGGTAATCAGAATTCATATAGGCTAGACATCTAGGGTTTAGCCATTTATGATCTCAAGGTTGATCGACTCTTCTAAACCCTATACTCATCAAATACAATCAAGCAGGACGTAGGGTTTTACCTCCATTAAGAGGGCCCGAACCTGGGTAAACATAGTGCTCCCTATGTCCCTTGTGACCTTCGATCCTCAGATGCACAGTTCGGGACCCCCTACCCGTGATCGGCTGGTTTTGAAACCAACATTGGTGCTTTCATTGAGAGTTCCTTTGTGTTGTGGACAGAAGGATCAATGGCTTGCCTTGTCATTAATGACAATATTAATTCTGGAGTGGCCCTAACTCCAAGACAGGTCCTCCAGCTCGGCGGTTTCACCTTGGGTGCTTGCTCGGCTATCAAGCCTACGGCGGCCCTCGCAGCCGCCAAACATCATCTCCGTATCAGCGTCGAACACTCCGAAAAGTTGGATCCGGCAGTTGACTCGTCCATAAATGAGATGCTAGATCGCATCGCCGCCCTGGGGTCGTAACTGACTATGATCGGATTGGGCTTAAACCTGACCAGAGGGAAATCAAAGTCCCCACGGGTCACCCATCTGGTAGCGGTCATTGAGGAGCGGGCCGAGAACGACTC
This sequence comes from Triticum urartu, assembly GCF_003073215.2. Lineage (NCBI taxonomy): Eukaryota > Viridiplantae > Streptophyta > Magnoliopsida > Poales > Poaceae > Triticum > Triticum urartu. The sequence goes on from NW_024120382.1 coordinate 10,189, forward strand.
CTCCCTCAAGTTAAAAACTAGCTATGTTCGGATTTCCGAGCCCTGTGAGCCGGATACCCATCCTCAGGAAGAGATCTCATGTCCTCCGAACACAGGATCGGGCATTATGTCCGGAAGTCTTCAGGACCTTACTACTCCTGAAATGGTGACCTCGGAGATTCTTCAAACTCCGGATCTAATAGTGGGTCAGGGTTCGGATTTCAGCCCGCCCACCCAGCACAAGCAATATTCCCCAAGAAATTCAGGTCCTCCAGACGTATGTGACCTAATGTATGTACGACAGCAACCTCAGGAAACGGTCCTACACTTCTGGGCCAGGTTCCTCCTTGTTAAAAACAAGATTAAAGATTGCTACGATGACGACACGGTTTCAGTTTTTTGCCGCAACTGTACGGACGAGGGAATCCTCGGTGCCCTCAATCGTCATCGCATACTACACTTTGAAGATTTGGCACACATGGTACCGAAGTACTGTGCAATGGAAAGCGCTTGGAAAGCCTAGACAGCCTGGTGGGAACCTTTTGCCTTTAAGCAGCCCACCGGACGGGTGTCCGTGTCAAAACCGGCCGATCTCGGGTAGGGGGTCCCAAACTGTGCGTCTCAGGATCGAAGGTAACAAGAGACAAGGGACACAATATTTACCCAGGTTCGGCCCCTCTTGATGGAGGTAATACCCTACTTCCTGCTTGATTGACTTTGATGAATATAGGGGTTACAAGAGTTGATGTACCTCGAGATCATAATGGCTAAACCCTAGATGTCTAGCTTGTGTGATTATGATTGCCTCTATGGACTAAAACCTCCGGTTTATTTAGACCCCGGAGGGACCTAGGGTTGTACAAAGTCGGTTTACAGAGAAAGGAGTCTTCATACCCGAACGCCAAGCTTGCCATCCACGCAAAGGATAGTCCCATCTAGACAAGGGGGAAGGCCTTCTATCTCGTATCTTCATGGCCCATCAGTCCGGCCCATGTCGCATAGCCCGACCATCCGAGGACCCCTTAATCCAAGACTCTCTCAATAGCCCCCAAACTTGCCTTCAATGACGATCTAGTATCCGGTTTTAATGTCTTCGGCTTTGTAAGGCAGGTTCTCCATTATAATTCGCACTAACGATAGTTCGGCTCCATACTAAATATCATGTTTTTTGTCGCCGCTACTCCGGCTTCCACGTGTCAGACGAATGTGAATGGTTCAGGTATCTTCTACAAATAACCCCTCAACCATGCAAGGATGGAGTCTATTTAAGGGGATTGCATCTTAGATGCCATTCCACACCAGGTGGAAATCCTTAGAACTCGCCACAGGAAATCCTTCTAAAGAGGAGCAGGTGTGCTTCGTTTCTTTCCTTCTAAGAGGTGTAGGATTACCTATCCACCCTTTCCTGAGAGGTTTCCTGGAGTATTATGGCCTCCAACTGCACAATCTGACACCCGGCCCCATCCTGCACATCGCGGGCTTTGTTGCTCTCTGCGAGCTATTCCTAGGCTGTGAGGCCCATTTCGAATTATGGCAGAAATTCTTCTGCCTCGTTCCCCGTTCCCAAAAGGGATCTATATTCGAGGTGGCCTTCGTTGAAGTATGGCGCATAGACGGAACAGGATACTTGTCTGACTACGAAGAGTGGCCCTCGGAATGCTGTTATATTGAAGATGTCGTTCTCTCGGACAGAATCTAGCGCGACCTTCTCGAATTCTACAACGCTCCTTTAAAGAAGTGCTCCAGCTGGCGTCCCTTGAGCCTCGAGGAAAGAGACAGTGCGGAGGTCGCGAGGTTGGCAAGAAAAATTAGAGTACTTGTGGTAGGAGCTAGGGTTCTGCCCTACCAAGGGCGTAGGCTGTAGGGGAAGGAGGGAGTTGGGAGAGGGTTGGAGCACGTAGGCCAGCGGCGAGGCGCCGTCCTTGCGGTTGGGGCGGCGACGGCGCAAGAAGGAGGCGGCTAGGGTTAGGGTTCCGGCTCCTCTGGGAGCGAGGCAATAGAATAGTCTTATTGCTTAATTCTCGAAATAGTCTTACAACTTGTATATATAACCATCATCTGAAAATAAAACTAAGATAACTTGTGGCCTAAGCCTGCCCAGTGGGCCCCCTGTGGCCATAGACCTGGCCGGTCATAACATCTCTCCCCGCCTGCGCAAACAGCTCGTCCTCGAGCTGAAAGGCGGGGTAGTGCTGGCGGAACTCCTCGCGCTGCTCCCAAGTAGCGTCCTCCTCTGGTAGTCCAGGCCACTGAATCAACATGTACCAGGAGCCTCGGCGGAGTTGAGCCTTCAACGCCTTCTCTAGCTCAGGAAGGAGACGCCCGTCCATGATCGGTGGAAGTGCCGGCGGGGCCGCGGGTGGCTCGCCGCGGAATGGCTTGAGCAGCCCGACATGGAAGACATCATGGATCCACGCGCCTGCCGGAAGCTGAAGACGGTAAGCCACTTTCCCAATGCGTTCCAGGATAGCAAAGGGACCGGCATAGCAAGGACCGAGCTTCTTCCTCACGCGTGGGTCCAAGGACTGCATAGAGCGGTGAAGTAGACGCAACCAGACCCAATCAGCCACCGCGAACACCGCCTCGCGATGGTGGCCATCATAGTAATGTTTGGCCAACTGCTGGGCCTGTAGGAGTCGTTGCTGGACCTCCGCGAGCATCTCATCACGGCTCCTCAGAAGAGCCTCGGCTGCCTCGGTCAGTTCCAATGCCGGATCAACCGGAAGGATCGGCTGGGGTGGCCGGCCATACACCACCTCAAAGGGCGTAGCACGGAGGGCAGAGTGATAAGAGGTGTTGTAGCAGTACTCCGCCCACGAGAGCCAGTCCACCCATGCGCAAGGGCGATCACCTGTAACACAACGCAAATACATGGAAATTACCTTGTTAACTATCTCAGACTAGCCGTTCGTCTGAGGGTGGAAGGCGGTGGTCAGGCGTAGCTTCACGCCCGCCAGCCGGAAAAGGTCGTGCCACACGTGTCCCATGAACACGGGGTCCCGATCACTGACGATCGAAGAAGGAAACCCATGGAGACGGACATGCCATCGAAGAAGGCCCGTGCGATAGATGCCGCTGAATAGGGATGGCCAAGTGCGATGAAATGAGCATACTTGGATAAGCGGTCGACCACCGTAAGAATGACGGACTTGCCGCCCACCTTGGGAAGGCCCTCGATGAAGTCCATGGAGATCTCCGCCCAAACCTGAGATGGGACCTCCAAGGGTTGAAGCATGCCAGCCGGCCGTAGAGTCTCCGTTTTGTTGCACTGGCACGTCACACAAGACCGTACCCAGTCACGGACCAGGGCACGATCACCGGGAATGTAGAAGTCGATGCGGAGACGATGGAGCGTATTCTGCACGCCCTCATGGCCCGCCAAGTGGGCGAGGCGCAGCACCTACTGGCGAAGATCATCATGCGCCAGAACAAAGACCCGGCGCCCATGGAGATGCCGGCCATCTACGAGGCGCCACGGCTCCTCCAGCGCTCCCGCCGCCAGCTGCTGCTGCAGGAGGAGGGAGTCGGCCGTGATAGCGGTCGCCCGTCAGATGTCGGCGTAGAGGGCGAAAGAGGGCCCGGTGATGATGCAGAAGGCCGCCCCCTCCGCCGCACCGTCGTCCACATCAGCGTCACACCGAGACAGGGCGTCGGCGACGGTGTTAAGGCGACCCGGCCGGTACTCGACGGTGAAGTCAAAGCCAAAGAGTTTACTGATCCACTGTTGCTAGGGTACTATCGAGAGCCTTTGATCCAGCATGAACTTGAGGCTGTAATGGTCTGTGCAGATCCGGAAGGAACGACCCCAAAGATAGGGCCGCCAATGGCCTACTGCCTGCACCAACCCAATGAGCTCACGCTCATACGCCACCAGCTTAAGATGGCGTGCGGCAAAGGGGCGGCCTTATTAAATCAAGGGGTCCATCGCCCTGATGCAGGACCGCACCTAACCCCGCACCGGAGGCGTCACAGTCAACGGTGAAGGGGAGGTCGAAATCCAGCATCTGCAGTATGGGTCCCGTCGTGAGGGCCCCCTTGAGGGCCACGAATGCTGAAGTGGCCTCCTCATCCCAAGAGAAGGCGTCGCAATGAAGGAGATGCGTGAGCGGGGCCGCGATGAGGCCAAATTCCTGGATGAATTTCCGGTAGTACCCCGTGAGGCCAAGAAACCCGCGAAGAGCCCGCGGAGACTATGGAATCGGCCAGGCGGCGACGGCCGCCACCTTGTCTTTGTCCATGGCCACTCCCTCGGCCGAGATGACGTGGCCAAGGTAAGCGACCGAAGGCGTCCCAAACGAGCACTTCGAGTGCTTAAGATGAAGACGATGCGCCCGAAGCTCGTTGAAGACGATGGCCACATGCTGGAGGTGCTCCGTCCAAGAGGCGCTGTAGATAAGAATGTCGTCAAAGAAAATGAGCACAAACCGACGTTAGTAGGGCCGGAGGACATCGTTCATCAAGGCCTGAAACGTCGCCCGGGCGTTGGAGAGGCCAAAGGGCATCACCAAGAACTCGAAGTGGCCATGATGAGTCTGAAACGCCGTCTTAGCGATGTCGTCTGGATGCATGCCCACCTGATGATACCCCGACCGGAGGTCCAGTTTGGTGAAGAAGCGCGCCCCATGTAGTTCATCCAGGAGTTCATCAACCACCGGAATAGGGAACTTATCCTTAAGTGTGAGAGCATTAAGCGCGCGGTAGTCGATGAGAAACGCCACGTGCCGTCCGACTTGCAAACGAGGAGGACCGGCGCCGTGAATGGTGATGTGGATATCCGGATAATGCCCGTGGCAAGCATGAGTGCACACTGCCGCTCCAACTCGTCCTTCTGCAGCTGGGGGTACCGGTAGGGTCGTACTGCCACCGGCGCTGAGCCCGACAAGAGATGAATACGGTGGTCGTAGACCTGGGCCGGCGGAAGGCCCTGGGGTTCCGCAAAGAGATCATTGTGCTGCTGCAGGAGGTTATCCAACAGCGGATGCTCAGCCTCAGTGGTAGCCGCGGCCAGTTGGAGCGGGGGCGATGCATGGGCTCCTCCAACGCCCTCCCACTGGATGCGGCGGCCGAGGCGCCAGAAGGTCCTGGTCTGGACGTCGAAGTCCCAAAGGATGGGTCTGAGAGTCCGCAAAAAGTCGATGCCGAGGATGAAGTCAAAGCAGCCCAAGTCGATGCCGGCACAAGTGATGGTGAAGTGCTCGTCGCCGATAGTAATGGCTACGCCCGGAGCGAGCCCATGGCCGTGGAGGCAGTCACCATTAGCGACGGTGACCCGCAGCTGCTCCCCGCCTGTCGGCTGTAGCTCAAGGCGCCGCATAGTAGCCTCAGGTAGGAAGTTATGTGTAGAACCCGTGTCCAAGAGAGCCACCAGAGTCTCGCCATGGATCGTGACCGGTATAAGCATAGTCCGCTCATTACGGATGCCGGCCAACGCATGAAGGGAGATGACAAGGGCCGTAGCTGGCGTGGGCGCGGGTGCCGGCGCGACCTCGGCGGCAGCAGGGTCGCCGAGTCCATCATCGGGGGTATCGTCCTCCGTCTCGTCGACCGTCTCCTAGTAGAAGAGGCGTGGGCAGACATGGCCCAGGGCATAGGGTGCATCACAGTTAAAGCACAGCCCCAGGCGGCGGCGCTCGAGCTGCTCTGCCTGCGAAAGGCGCCGGAAAGGCCGCGTCGCGGCCGGGGTGGCCGCCGGTGATTCAGCTGGAGGGGCTGACCCGGAGGGGCGGGGCCGGGGGGGGAGTGGTGCCGGGCGTAGTATACGGCCGTTTGTAGGTCCTGGGGCCCCTTCATCTCGATGTCCACGCAGATGTGGTCGGGAAGGCCGTCGACGAAGAGATCAGCTCGATGTAGTGCCGTCACCCCTGGTGCGTGACACGCCAGAGCCTAGAAACGGTCGATGAAATCCTGGACCGTGGAGGTGAAGGGTAGGCGGCCCAGCTTGGACAAGCGGCTGCCGCGCCGTGTGGTCCAAAGCGAAGGAGGCACAGCTCGCGGAAATGATCCCAGGGAGGCATGCCTCCCTCGTCCTACTCGAGGGCGTAGTACCACGTCTGGGCTGCACCCCAGAGGTGGTATGAAGCGAGCCAAGTGCGCTCGGACGCAGGTGTGCGCTGCCCCCGAAAGAACTGGTCACACTGGTTTAACAAGTTAAGAGGGTCCTCCAAGCCATCATATGTGGCGAAGTCGATCCGGGCGAAGCGAAGTGGTGCCGGGGTCGATGTGCCAGTGCCCAACGGTTCGACGATGCGGAGGGCAGAGGACGGTGCGCCGTACTGCAACTTGGACACCGACGGTTCTCCGACCTCCGTGTAGACTGGCGGTGGCGATGTTTCGGTTAGCAATGCCGGGATCAGAGAGGGCGACGGTGGGAACCGCACCTACTGGATCGGGAGCCCCCCTGGAGGGGCCTGACTCAGGCCGGCGCTGGGTG
>NW_024120383.1:0-21658 GCF_003073215.2 Triticum urartu
CCGGGAGGACCGACGAGGGAGGAGAGTGAGGCGGAGCACGATGGAACGACCGCGGCCCCCGTCAGGAGTGGCGCGACCGGCCTCGTGAGGACCACTGGTAGGAGCAGCCTCGCCAGGGCGCCTGGCGCGAGCAGCCTCGTGAGGGCGCCTGGCGCGAGCAGCCTCGCGAGGACCATCCTCAAGGCAATCCTAGTCTTCCTCCACTGCCACCACCAGCAAGAAGGAACAACAACCACCATCAGGACGAGGGGCTGGGGGCTTCCAGGAACCGCGCGCCATCGCTTGCATCTTGGGTGGAGCTCAGGCCCTGGCTTCCCAGCGCATCTTCAAGCAGTTCTCTCACGAGGTGTATGCTGCCCTACCCAGGCTCGTGGCCACGCGCCCGCTCAGGTGGTCCATGTACGCCATCACCTTCAGCTTGGTGGACCAACTCAAGTGCGCGGTGACCGCCGGCGTCCTCCCAATGCTCTGTTCACCCGTAATTAGCAATGTCCAAGTGACGAAGACCCTCATCGATGGCGGCGTGGGGCTCAGTGTCCTGTCTGTCGAGATGTTCGACAGCCTCCAAGTGCCATACGATCAGCTTTAGCCCACCAAGCCTTTCTTAGGTGTGACCGACAGCTCCACCACCCTGATAGGGCAAGTTCGTCTCTCGGTAACCTTCGGTCAGCGCGACAACTATCACACCGAGCTTGTCGACTTCGACGTTGCTCACATCCGTCTGCCGTACAATGCCATCCTCGGGTATCCGGCCCTGGCCAAGTTCATGGCAGTGACCCACCATGGCTACAACGTCCTCAAGATGCCAGGAAGCAGCGGAATCATCGCAGTCCCTACGAAGGAAGAGACACAGTGTGCTCCCTCAAGCGTGCTTTCGAAGCCGCAGCAATCGAAGACCCTGACAGCAAGGGCGTGTACCCTCCTGAGACCAGCCCCAAGAAGAAGAAGCAGCTACTCCGCACAGGGCCTCAGGGGAGCAGTGCCTCTAGCGGTGCCACACAAGGATCGGTGCCCGCGCCGACGGCGCCTCCCTCCCTCGCATAGGAAGGCGCGCCCAATGCCTTCCTCGGGGAGGGCTCGAGGGCTCTCTTCTGGATGGCCTCAGACCTAGCCAACATCACGAGGGAGGCGCTCGGGCACCACGTGGAGGCGTGCTTCGCGACACGTTTCCCTCGGGAGGGCACCGGGCAAGGAGCGCCTGGCGCTTAGGAGTTCATCGTCAAGAACACCCAAGAGCTTCAAGAAGCAAGGGAAATACGCGGCGACCGCCGCCTACCTAGTGCAGCTCCCCATCTAGGCGAGGGTGGTGAGCTGCGCGTTTGCATCGACATCCCAGGGCTCAATAAGGCCGCATCTCAGGAGCGCTTCTGGCCTTCGCGCGCTAGCCGGTGCGAGGGTCCACGTCACAGCTATGTTCGCATGCCATTTGTCCTACCGAGCGTGGTAGCCGCCTTCCAGCGCAACCTAAGGAGCATGCCGGCAACCCAGGAGGCCAGGCATCACGCGGTCCTGGCGGAGATGGAGATAGTCCTCAGGGAGCCACCCGAGACCCTAGAGCCTCCCGAGGCTCAGGGTATTGGCGGCTCATGAGGAGCGGCTTCTTTAGTGCACGCCTTCCTCTACCCCAACGCTCCTTCGACAACAAAACCAGGTGACATTTTCCAAGTTCATTCAGCTGGGAGCGCCCCCTGGGCTGCATTATTCCTAGGTCGCGTGGGCCTGTCCCCACGGCATGTATCCTTTTTACGTCTTTAGCTTACTTTATTGGGGGCTCCCCTCGGGCTGCATCATCCCAGGCCACTTGGGTCCGTCCCAGCGGCATGTATTGTTCTCACATCTATCTAAGCTATCTGGTTCCCATGCATGAGTTATTTATAGTCATCACCTGCTTGATTGCCACCCGCCACGGGAGCCACTCATGCCGGCACGACGCTTGTGCTTGGGCCGTCCCTGCAACGCTGACAAATCTATGCGGTCGAGCTCTGGCTCGCAGCACGCCTACGCAAGTCACCTCACGAGACCCTCAGTGCCTTCACCTTCTTGCGGAGCGAACAGTAGCAGACCGACAACCGTAGTGGCAATTTGTGTCCCTCCTCACGCTAACCTGCAGGAACCTCCTGAGGACAGCATCAGGCGGTACCGCGGGTTCCCACTTCTCCCATGCAATTCGCTAGCATGTTAAAAGGGGGGCTCCTGAGCATCGCGACTCAGGAGCACTTACTGGCTCTCTAGCCCTCACCCCCTGGCCTTGACCATGGCATCACGGCCTAGCATACCAGCGGCGGCTGAGCTCGCTCGAGGGCCGGGACCTGAGGACGTTGAGCACATAGAAGAGCATGGAGAAGAGAGGGGGGCTCACACTGGGCTAACCTGGCTACACAACGGCCGTCAGCGCACTAGTCTAGCGCATTGCAAGGAACCGACTCTGGACTACCAAGATAAGTTTCGCACCCCGGTCGGCCGAGCACTACGGCATAAGATTCCCAGCCCTCGCAACCCTGCAGCAGCGATGTCGCCTCGGTTTCCTACCTCTCGGTGGCTGCTTGCGCGCTAAAGGGGGCCTCTTGAGCATCGCGCCTCATGAGCTCTTACTGGACCCCGGGCCGCTCACCTCCTGGCCTTGACCACGGCATCGCGACCTGGCATACCAGAGATGGCTGCATCCTGCTTGGGGACCGGGACCTGTCGGCGTAGAGCGCCAAGCTACCGCGGGGTTGGAAAGGGGAGACCGAGCCAAAGCAGGACATGCATTTGCTAATTTACATAATGAGGATAATATCACCAAAAAACATCACGGACCCTTTACACGCCCCCACGGGGTCCATCTTGATTCCTCATAGGGAGCAAAAGAAGGAAGTTTCTATGGGCCCTACCTACATGCACCAGCGCGGCCGACGCCATCTTCAATAGTGGCCCACGGGAGGCCGGCGCCAACCCCATCCAGATCAGCGACGGCGGCGGCCGGACTCTGCGGCCTTGCTCCGGGTGTGGCGAGAGCTCGGGGGCACGTAGCTGTCACCGCTCGTCTCCGGAGTCTCGCCGGGCTCGGGAGAATTGCTGGACCACCAGGAGTCACCGCTGGCGCTGGAGGAGCTACTAGCGAAGCCAGCGGTAGGCTCAGCGATGGCCGCTGCACCGTCCTGACGACCCCCTTCAAGGAAGCACTCCAAGCGGCGGCCTTCCTCATCGAAGACCTTGAAGAACATCATCGAGGATCCGTCATACTCGAAGTGGATGGCGAGGGGCGCCTTCCGCATGACAGACTCGAGTGACCTCGCCCCAGCCACGGGTCATGAAGATTTTTCCTGAGGAGACGGCTTCGACCTCCGCTCCAGTCGCCGGGGCGTCGCAGTCGGCGTGCTGCAGCCAAAGCTCGAGGGGGGGTTTCCTTTCTCTGCGGCCAAGAACCTCTGTGTCGGCTCCATGAGTGCCGTTGCTAGCGATGAAGCAAGGAATAAGAAGAAGCAAGAGGAGCGAAGGAAGAGATGGGTGGCGGGGGCTCCACTCCCCCCTTCCCATTTATAGCAAAGAGGAGGCCAACCGCCGGCCTCCATGATCTAAGGTAATAATGACCTTTTTTCTGCATGCAGCGGGGACTTGTCAAGTCAGGCAGTTGCCGAGGCGGCGTGGGGAAGCGGAGATGCCCACGTTCCATAAATCGCCACGTGTCAACCAAGGACGCAGGCTATTGGGGCCCGTGGTGCTCCGCACTTGCCCTTTGGCTTCGCCTCGAAGCCAGGTCCGAGCGCGCCTTGGGCCTGGGGGCTACTGACGGCGTCCTAGGAACGGGGGTCCCCAAACTTGCCTGCCTGCGGCCCGCGGAATGGCTCCGTCAGTGGCCCCGTATGGCCCATCTTCACCAGCAAACACTCAAGACCTTCATGAGGGGCCGAGCCTCGCGAGGCGGACGACGCAAGAACTCCTCGAGGGCGGCCTCACCAGGCTGGCTCGCGAGGGGCTGAGAGATCAAGGCAAGGGCACCTCGCGAGGTTCCTGTGATCCAAGCCATGACGACCAAGGCCAGGCGGGCGCCAGCGCACGCAGTGTCCTCATTTCCTCTTTGGTGCTTAAGAGCCAAGCACAGGCGAGGAGTCCCAAGGAAGTAGGCAAAGGTTTCCATATCGGTGCAACGAGACCAAGACCGGCAGGACGGTAGGAGAAAGGTCACCGTGGAGCCCAGGAAGGCGTCACCACCAGAGCCTTTGGCAGGCGAAGACCCTCTTTTGTCAGGATGGCTAGTACTAACTGTCCCCCTTCAAATTGGCTATTGTGGGATCCATTCCTGCCTAATATTTGGGAAGAGGACCCGAGCCTCTATATATAGGACTAGCCACCACCGTAGAGGCATCATCTCATCTTGGACCGGATACATTCCACCAAGGCCACCACAAAAACTCGCCAAGAACAAGAGCACCTCTCCTCAGGAGGCTTTTCTTCCCTTGTATCTATTCATCCTCAGCCCAAGAGGCAATCCACCACACCACACTGGAGGGTATTACACCACATCGGTGGCCCGAACCAGTGTAAATCTTGTGTCCCTTAGTTCTGCGAGTTCGACACGCTGAGCCTTGAGATTGCGGTGAGGGCGTTAGCTAGAGGGAGGAGAGATATTTGTGCGCAACCCAGTGTTCGAACCTCAAGGGTTTTGCCGGAACCCGAAATCTGACACTTATAGTAGTGATTTGCTTTATTATACTAACGGATCTTACCGAACTTTATGTTGAGTTTTGTGTGGATGAAGTGGTCAAGGATCGAGGAGGTCTCGATATGAGGAGAAGGAGGAGAGGCAAGAGCTCAAGCTTGGGGATGCCCAAGGAACCCCAAGTAAAGATTCAAGGAGACTCAAGCGTCTAAGCTTGGAGATGCCCCAGAAGGCATCCCATCTTTCTTCAACAAGTATCGGTATGTTTTCGGTTTTGTTTCGTTCATGTGATATGTGCAAATCTTGTATCATATTTTGCATTTAGTTTTCACTTTTCTTTGATGCACCATGCTGGTATGAGATAGTCCATGGTTGATTTGTAGAATGCTCTTTGCACTTCACATATATCTTTTGAGTATGGCTTAATAGAATGCTTCATGTGCTTCGCTTATATCATTTGAAGTTTGGATTGCCTGTTCCCCTACACATATAAACCCGCCATTTGTAGGATGCTATTTTGCTTCACTTATATCTATTTAGAGAGATGACAGGAATTGGTCATTCACATGGTTAGTCATAAAATCCTACATAAAACTTGTAGATCACTGAATATGATATGTTTGATTCCTTGCAATACTTTTGCAATATAAAGATGGTGATATTAGAGTCATGCTAGTGGGTAGTTGTGGATTGTAGATATACTTGTGTTGAAGTTTGTGATTCCCGTATCATGCACGTATGGTGAACCGTTATGTAACAAAGTCAGAGCATGATTTATTTATCGATTGTCTTCCTTATGAGTGGCGGTCGGGGACGAGCGATGGTCTTTTCCTACCAATCTATCCCCCCAGGAGAATGCGCGTAGTACTTTGTTTCGATGAATAATAGATTTTTGCAATAAGTATGTGAGTTCTTTATAACTAATGTTGAGTCCATGGATTATACGCACCCTCACCCTTCCATCATTGCTGGCCTCTTCGGTATCGTGCATTGCCCTTTCTCACCTTGAGAGTCGGTGCAAAATTTGCTGGGGCATCCAAACCCCGTGATATGATACGTTCTATCACACATAAGCCTCCTTATATCTTCCTCAAAGCAGCCACCATACCTACCTATCATGGCATTTCCATAGCCATTCCGAAATATATTGCCATGCAACTTCCATCATCATGATATACGTGACTTGAGAATTTATTGTCATATTGCTTTGCATGATCATAAGATAGCTAGCATGATGTTTTCATGGCTTGTCCGTTTTTTGATTTCATTGCTACGCTAGACCATTGCACTTTCCGGTACACCGCCGAAGGCATTCATATAGAGTCATATCTTTGTTCTAGTATCGAGTTGTAATATTGAGTTGTAAGTAAATAAAAGTGTGGTGATCATCATTATTAGAACATTGTCCCATGTGAGGTTATCAAAATAAAAGAGGCCAAAGAAGCCCAAATAAAAAAAGAGGCCAAAGAATGGGAATTTTCATTATAGAACTTGGCTTGTATATTCCAACGATGGGCTTCCCCAAGTGCCTTAGGTCTTCATGAGCAAGCAAGTTGGATGCACACCCACTTAGTTTCAGTTTGAGCTTTCATACACTTATAGCTCTAGTGCATATGTTGCATGGCAATCCCTACTCCTCGCATTGACATCAATTGATGGGAATCTCCATAGCCCATTGATTAGCCGCATCGATGTGAGACTTTCTTACTTTTTGTCTTCTCCACACAACCTCCACCATCATATTCTATTCCACCTATAGTGTTATATCCATCGCTTACGCTCATGTATTGCGTGAAAGTTGAAAAGTTTTGAGAACATCAAAAGTATGAAACAATTGCTTGGCTTGTCATCGGGGTTGTTCATAATTTGAATATTTTGTGTGGTGAAGATGGAGCATAGCCAGACCATATGATTTTGTAGGGATAACTTTCTTTGGCCGTGTTATTTTGAAAGGACATGATTGCTTTATTAGTATGCTTGAAGTATTATTATCTTAAAGTAAAATGATAGAGTATTGCTTTGAATCACTCGTGTCTTAATATTCATGCCATGATTAGATTACATGATCAAGATTATGCTAGGTAGCATTCCACAGCAAAAATTATCTTTTTTATCATTTATCTACTCGAGGACGAGTAGGAATTAAGCTTGGGGATGCTGATACGTCTCCGTTGTATCTATAATTTTTTATTATTCCATGCCAATATTCTACAACTTTTACATACTTTTGGCAACTTTTTATACTATTTTTGGGACTAACATATTGATCCAGTGCCCAGTGCCAGTTCCTGTTTGTTGCATGTTTTTTGTTTCGTAGAAAATCCATATCAAACGGAGTCCAAACGAGATAAAAACTTACGGATTTTTTTGGAATATATGTGAATTTTGGGAAATGGAATCAACGCGAGACGATGCCCGAGGGGTCTACGAGGGTGAGGGGCGCGCCCCAGGGGGTAGGGCACGTCCTCGGCCCTCGTGGCCACTCCGTAAGCTGGTTGGTGCCCTTCTTTCGCCATAAGAAAGCCAATATCCGGATAAAATCGTTTCAAAATTTCAGCCGAATCGAAGTAACGGATCTCCGAGAATTTAAGAAATGGTGAAATGGCAGAATCAGGGAGCGCAGAAACGTAAGGAAACAGAGAGAGAGAGATCCTATCTCGGAGGGGCTCTCGCCCCTCCGCCGCCATGGAGGACATGTGTAACGCCCCGAGACCGTTCCGCCAGGTGTCTTCCAGTCAATGTTCAAGAAATCGTTAACTGGTAGCTGCTCGGTCAGTTTAGGTGTAGCGATTAATCGGTGAATTGGCCTATTAACTAGATTAATCGGTCGACCATAGATTGAATAGAAACTTGCCAACATATATCTTGATTTTTTAATGTATTATACCATACTCTCATCCTCCCAGCTATGTAGTATACCAAAATATGCTGCCATACACACATGAAAAAGCATAGAGAGGAGGTAAAATTATTAATCCTATCTATTAAGGAGTGGCATGGGTCCGGAAGGGGTTATGGGCCAAAATTTTGGGCTTTATTTGCCCTCCCGTTAATGGGCCAGCAAGGATTGATCGACATGACAACCGATTAATTTGTCTAACTTGCCAATTAATCCGCCTAACAAGTTAACGCGATGAATAGGTGTTATTCGATTTGGCCATGCTATGAGTAGCGATTAACTGGCCCATTAACTGATTAATCGGGTGAATTCTTGAACAGTGCTTCCAGTTATTCGCTGTCGTTGCCATGTCATTTGCTTGCGTGTTGCATCTTGTCATGTCATCATGTGCATTGCATCATCATGTTTTCAAAACCTGCATCCGTCCGGGTTTCCCCCAGTTCTTTCTGTTGTCCGTTCTGAGCCCAGACACACTTGCATGCGCCCGCGGCATGTCCGAGATATTATTTTATAAGTGGCCAAAAAATGTTCTCGGATTGGGTAGAAAGTTGGCGTGTGGTCTTATTATAGTGCACATAGACCGCCTGTCAAGTTTCATCGCATTTGGAGTCCGTTTGATGCCCCAACGGATAACTATAGCGGCATTATAGCCGGTCAAAACGTCAGACGTTTTCGGTCTTCGAAAACTGTTGCCGGGCCGTTTTCTCTTCTCTCCTCTCAGTCCAAGCCCTTCCTCACAGTCCACCTAGGCCCATGCCTACCCCTCTTTGCAAAGTGCTTCGGACCTCCTCCCACGCGCGTCCGACAGCTGTCCCGGACCCGACTCGGACTGTCGCTACCGTTGTGCCTGGATCATCCCCAAACATCTACAAAACATCTCCGTTTTATTAATTGGACTTCCTAGCTATTTTATTCACGACCGTCCGATTGCGATCGTAGGGACGTGTTAGCCTCTACCCTAAATCACTTTACAATATAAATAATGGGCAACCCTAAAATCTAGAAACATTGTCCCATCCACTCGTTGCCGCCGCCACATCTCCCACCTCGGGATCCAGCCCCATCCAATCGGTGTGTGCGTCCCCGATCCAAAATCCTCTCGATCTCTCCCACCAACCAGCGCCTCCCCTGATCCCCTCGTCCACCTCCTGCAGCCCGAGCACCGGCCGGCGACCGGAGCTCCTTCGCGGCCTCCTTCCTCGCCGGCCGACCAAGCTTCGTGCGCCTCTGGCTCAAGGGCCTCCTCATCCCCAACCAGCGCCGCCTCCGGCCTCCAGTCGCCTTCAACCAGCGATTCACGTGTCCCTGCGCCCGCGGGCGTCCGAGGCCGCAACCTCCTCCTCATCCATGACCATGTCGCCGTCGGCGACCAGCACTCCCAGGCCGGCCTCGCCTCCCTTCTCCTCCTGTCCCCTTCCTCCCTTGGTTCCTCTTCTCTTTCTCACTCTAGCATCTCCCGTCCTCTCTGTTCTCGTAGGAGAACGCCATGGAAGCTGCAAGGAGCTCAAGCCCGCCGCCGGCCGCCCGCTACCGTCTCCCCCGCATCTGCATCGCCTCGCCGGAGTTCTGTGCGCGTCGCTGCCGTCGTCTTCACGCCTCCGGCGACCGAAAGCCACCAGTGCACCAGGACCCATCGCGTGCCTCCTCTGCATCGAACAGGGAAGACGAGATGCACGTTTCCTTCGCCATCGCTGCGCCCGCACGCCAAGTTCCTCGCGGCTCCACCGGAGACTGGTCCTCGCAGGCCTTCCCTGTTCGCCCGCCGCCGCAAGTCCTGTCGCCGCTCCACGCCAAGTCCCACACCTCGCCGCCCCTTTGCCCTCTCGTCGGAGCTCTGCTCTAGGCGCCGCCGCAGCTCGCTACACTGAAACGAGACGACGAGCGCCGCACCAGGCTGCGTTGACCTTTCAATCGAGCCGAGCAGGCCGGCCCAGCGCGCCCCCTACCGGCCTCCTCCTCTCCACAGTTTTGGGCCGAGGCCCGTGGTGAGCAGCACCCGAGCCCCCCCTGCACTATTGGGCTGCCCAGTTTCGGCCCATGCGTGTTTTTTTCCTGTTGTGTTTTTTTCCTTTTATCCCAGAGTTTGCAGTTTTACAAAAAAGCCCCTAGACAACATGCATATAATAACTCACATACGGCGCATCATATTAAAACAAACTTAATATGAAACTTGCTTAGAATTTCATCTAGTTTAATAATATGCCACTTTCATTCACGTTTGAAATGTTTAAAATGCTGTTTATTTAAATTTGCTTAAATAACTTGTTAAAATGATTTATCTCATAACTTAATAACCGTAGCTCCAAACCTAACAAACTTTATATGTAAATGGGGTAGAAAAATGCCTAGTTTAACGTGGTGACTTTACTTTGCATGTTAAACAACTCTAAAATATGGTTTAGGGCAGAACAGTAACAAACCTACTATATGCATATGAGGATTGTCCAGAATTGTTGTTTGTTGTTTCCGGCCTCATTTAAACTTGACTAGATAGGTAGTTTTCTTTGCTTCACCCTCTTGCCATGTTTAACAACATTTAATATTGTTGGGTACATAAACGAGAGAGAACTAAATAAGTCATGTGGTGTTTTCTTCAATATGCAACTCCGTTGCATAATGAGCTCCACTTAATTTGTAGGACTGTTTGTGCACTTTGCCATGCCATGCTTCATTAAACCGGACATGCATCATACTTGTTGTGCATCATGCCATGTTGTTGTAGTGGTTGTTTACTATGTTGTGTGCTTCTTTCCGGTGTTACTTCTTCGGGTTGGTTCCGATAACGCCGCATTTGTGAGGATCCGCTCGACTACGTTTGTTTGTCTTCTTCATGGACTCGTTCTTCTTCCTTGCGGGATCTCAGGCAAGATGACCATACCCTCGAAATCACTTCTATCTTTGCTTGCTAGATGCTCGCTCTATTGCTATGTCTTTGCTGCGATACCTACCACTTGCATAATCATGCCTCCATTTTCTAAGCCAAGCCTCTAACCACCTTGTCCTAGCAAACCGTTGTTTGGCTATGTTACCGCTTTGCTCAGCCCCTCTTATAGCGCTGTTAGTTGCAGGTGAAGATTGGAGTTTGTTCCATGTTGGAACATGATTATTTGTTGGGATATCACAATATATCTTATTTACTTAATGCATCTATATACTTGGTAAAGGGTGGAAGGCTCGGCCTTATGCCTGGTGTTTTGTTCCACTCTTGCTGCCCTAGTTCCCGTCATACCGGTGTTATGTTCCTTGATTTTGCGTTCCTTACATGGTTGGCTTATAATGGGAACCCCTTGATAGTTCGCCTTGAATAAAACTCCTCCAGCAAGGCGCAACATTGGTTTTACCATTTTCCACCTAGCCTTTTCTTTCCCTTGGGTCGGCCGACTCAAGGGTCATCTTTATTTAAACCCCCGTGCCAATGCTTCTCTAAGTGTTGGTCCAACCCAGAGCACCATGCGGGGCCTTCCCTTGGCAACTTGGGTTACGTTGGCTCCCGTATGCTTAGCTTATCCAGTGTGCCCTGAGAACGAGATATGTGCAGCTCATATCGGGATTTTTCGGCACAGAGGGCGGTCTTGCTGGACTTGTTTTACCATTGTCGAGGTTGTCTTGTAACCGGAATGCTGAGTCTGATCGGATTGTCTTGGGAGAAAGAATATCCTTCATTGACCGTGAGAGCTTGTGATGGGCTAAGTTGGGACACCCCTGCAGGGATTTGAACTTTTGAAAGCCGTGCCCGCGGTTATGGGCAGATGGGAATTTGTTAATGTCCGGTTGTAGAAAACCTGAAGTTGATCTTAATTATAATACATCAACCGCGTGTGTAGCCATGATGGTCTCTTCTCGGCGGGGTCCGAGAGGTGAACACGGTGTTGGAGTTATGCTTGACGTAGGTTGTTCTAGGATCACTTCTTGATCATAGTTTCTTGACGCTGCTTTGCCTTCTCTTCCCGCTCTCATTTGCGTATGTTAGCCACCATATATGCTAGTCGCTTGCTGCAGCTCCACCTCGTACGTTTCCCCTTCCTATAAGCTTAAATAGTCTTGATCGCGAGGGTGTGAGATTGCTGAGTCCCCGTGACTCACAGATACTTCCAAAACCAGCTTGCAGGTGCCGATGAAACCGTGCAGGTGACTCAACCGAGCTCAAGGAGGAGCTCGATGAAGATCTCGTTCATTGTGTTGTTTCGTTTCAGTTGATCAGTAGTGGAGCCCAGTTGGGACGATCGGGGATCTGTAGCATTTGGGGGAGTCTTCTATTATTTTGGTTCCGTAGCCGGACCTTGATTGTATCTGGATGATGTAATGCTTTATTCATGTATTGTGTGAAGTGGCGATTGTAAGCCAACTATGTACCTCTTTTCTTATTCATTACATGGGTTGTGTGAAGATTACCTCACTTGCGACATTGCTTACAATGCGGTTATGCCTCTAAGTCGTGCTCCGACACGTGGGAGATATAGCCGCATCGTGGGCGTTACACCATGGACCAGAGGGTAAACCCTTCTCCCATCTAGGGGGAAGGTCAAGGAAGAAGAAGAAGAAGAAGGGGGGCTCTCCCCCCCTCTCTCGGTGGCGCTGGAACACTGCCAGGGCCATCATCGTGATAACTATCTACACCAACAAATTCACCGCCGTCATCACCAACTCTTCCCCCTCTATGCAGTGGTGTAACCCCTCTTTTACCCGCTGTAATCTCTACTTAAAAATGGTGCTCAACGCTATATATTATTTCCCAATTGTGTATGGCTATCCTATGATGTTTGAGTAGATCTGTTTTGTCCTACGGGTTAATTGATGATCGTGATTGGTTTGAGTTGCATGTTATTATTGGTGTTGTCCTATGGTGCTCTCCGTGTCGCGCAAGCGTGAGGGATCCCCTTTGTAGGGTTTGCAATATGTTCATGATTTGCTTATGGTGGGTGGCGTGAGTGACAGAAGCACAGACCCGAGTAAATAGGTTGTTTGCGTATGAGAGTAAAGAGGACTTGATGCCTTATAATGCTATGGTTTGGTTTTACCTTAATGATCTTTAGTAGTTGCGGATGCTTGCTAGAGTTCCAATCATAAGTGCATATGATCCAAGAAGAGAAAGTATGCCAGCTTATGCCTCACCCTCAAATAAAATTGCAATAATGATTACCAGTCTAGTTATTGATTGTCTAGGGACAAATAACTTTCTCGTGACAAAATGCTCTCTACTGAAACTAATTTAGTTGTGTATTTATCTAAATATCCCCTAGCTTTTATTTACATGTTCTTTATTATCTTGCAAACCTAGCCTACAACGTTAAGCGTGCGTAGAGTTGTATCGGTGGTCGATAGAACTTGAGGGAATATTTGTTCTACCTTTAGGTCCTCATTGGGTTCGACACTCTTACTTATCGAAAGAGGCTACAATTGATCCCCTATACTTGTGGGTTATCACCTACTAGTATTACTATAGTAGTAGCACGGGTCGCAGCAGCGCGCTGCTACTAAACCTAGGTTGGTGGGT
This sequence comes from Triticum urartu, assembly GCF_003073215.2. Taxonomy (NCBI): domain Eukaryota; kingdom Viridiplantae; phylum Streptophyta; class Magnoliopsida; order Poales; family Poaceae; genus Triticum; species Triticum urartu. Next base: position 13,036 of record NW_024120383.1, read on the forward strand.
ACTATCGATCGATTTTAGTAGCAGCGGTATTCCACTTGGCACGCTACTGCTAACTGAGTAGCAGTAGCGCTTGTTTTGTACCCGCGCTACTGAAAATTAGCAGTAGTGCCTCTTTTTGTACCGCGCTGCTGGTAAGATTCTGTGTATAGGCATTTCCCTAGTAGCGCATCTTGTATGATTTGAGTCTTTGCTTTTTAGTTTGCCACAATCATCCTTGTTGTACACACTTTTTGGGAGAGACACGCATGAATCTTGATTTATTAGAATGCTCTATGTGATTCACTTATATCTATTGAGCTAGGTAAAATTGCTCTAGTGCTTCACTTATATCTTTTTAGAGCACGGCGGTGATTTTATTTAATAGAAATTGATGAACTCTCGTGCTTCACTTATATTATTTTGGGATTCTTTAGAATAACATGGGAATTTCCTTTGGTTATAAAATTAGTCCTAATATGATAGGTATCCATGAGGGATATAATAAAAACTTTCATATAAAAGTGCATTGAATACTATGAGAAGTTTGGTTCCTTATGATTGTTTTGAGATATGAAGATGGTGATATTAGAGTCATGCTAGTAAGTAGTTATGAATTTGAGAAATACTTGTGTTAAAGTTTGTGAGTCCCGTAGCATGCACATATGGTGAACCGTTATGTGATGAAGTCGGAGCATGATTTATTTATTGATTGAATTCCTTATGAGTGGTGGTCAGGGACAAGCGATGGTCTCTTCCTACCAATCTATCCCCTAGGAGCATGCGCGTAGTACTTTGTTTCAATGACTAATAGATTTTTATAGTAAGTATGTGAGTTCTTTATGACTAATGTTGAGTCCATGGATTATACGCACTCTCACATTTCCGCCATTGCAAGCCTCTCTAGTACCACGCAACTTTCACCGGTACCATAAACCCACCACATATCCTTCCTCAAAACAGCCACATACCTATCTATTATGGCATTTCCATAGCCATTCCGAGATATATTGCCATGCAACTTTCCATTGTTGCATTTATTATGGCACGCTCCATCATTGTCATATTGCTTTGCATGATCATGTAGTTGACATCGTATTTGTGGCAAAGCCACCGTTCATAGTTCTTTCATACATGTCACTCTTGATTCATTGCACATCCCGGTACACCGCTGGAGGCATTCATATAGAGTCATATTTTGTTCTAAGTATCGAGTTGTAATTTTTGAGTTGTAAGTAAATAAAAGTCTGATGATCTTCATTATTAGAGCATTGTCCCGTGTGAGGAAAGGATGATGGAGACTATGACTCCCCCAAAAGTCGGGATGAGACTCTGGATGAAAAATAAAAAAATAAAAGAGGCAAAAAAATGAAAGAAGGCCCAACAAAAAAAAGGAGAGAAAAGAGAGAAGGGATAATGTTACGATCCTTTTACCACACTTGTCCTTCAAAGTAGCACCATGATCTTCATGATAGACAGCCTCCTATGATATCAGTTTCATATACTAGTGGGAATTTTCATTATAGAACTTGGCTTGTATATTCCGATGATGGGCTTCCTCAAATTTCCCTAGGTCTTAGTGACCAAGCAAGTTGGATGCATACCCACTTAGTTTTCTTTTTGAGCTTTCATAAACTTATAGTTCTGGTGCATTCGTTGCATGGCAATCCCTACTCACTCATATTGATATCTATTGATGGGCATCTCCATAGCCCGTTGATACGCCTAGTTGATGTGAGACTATCTCCTTCTTTTTGTCATCTCCACAACCAGCGTCTATTCCACCTATAGTGATATGTCCATGGCTCACGCTCATATATTGCGTGAAAGTTGAAAAATTTGAGAACGTCAAACGTATGAAACAATTTCTTGGCTTGTCATCGGGGTTGTGCATGATTTTAATATTTTGTGTGATGAAGATGGAGCATAGCGAGACTATATGATTTTTTAGGGATAAGCTTTCTTTGGCCATGTTATTTTGAGAAGACATAATTATTTTATTAGTATGCTTGAAGTATTATTGTTTTTATGTCAATATTAAACTTTTGTTTTGAATCTTACGGATCTGAACATTCATGCCACAATAAAGAGAATTACATGGATAAATATGTTAGGTAGCATTCCACATCAAAAATTCTTTTTTTGTCATTTACCTACTCGAGGACGAGCAGGAATTAAGCTTGGGGGTGCTTGATACGTCTCCAACATATCTATAATTTTAGATTGTTCCACGCTATTATATTATCTGTTTTGGATGTTTTATATGCATTAATATGCTATTTTATATGATTTTTGGGACTAACCTATTAACCTAGAGCCCAGTGCGAGTTCCTATTTTTCCTTGTTTTAGACTTTCGCGGAAAAGGAATACCAAACGGAGTCCAAACAGAATAAAACTTTCACGGTGATTTTTCTTGGACCAGAAGGCACCCAGGAGACTTGGAGTGAAAGTCAGAAGAGCCACGAGGCGAACACATGGGTGGAGGGCGTGCCTGGGGGGTGGGGCGCGCCCCCAACCTTGTGGGGCCCTTGTTGACCTCCTGACCTGGATCTTCCTCCTATATATACACTTATACCCCAAAAACTTCCGGGGGAGCCATGAAACCACTTTTCCACTGCCGCAACCTTCTGTACCCGTCAGATCCCATCTTTGGGCCTTTTCCGACATCCTGCCAGAGGGGGATTCGATCACGGAGGTCTTCTACATCAACACCATTGCCTCTCCGATGAAGTGTGAGTAGTTTACCACAGACCTACGGGTCCATTGCTAGTATCTAGATGGTTTTCTCTCTCTCTTTGACTCTCAATACAAAGTTCTCCTCGATGTTCTTGGAGATCTATTCGATGTAACACTCTTTTGCAGTGTGTTTGCCGAGATCCGATGAATTGTGCACCTGTGATCAACTTATCTATGAATACTATTTGAATCTCCTCTGAATTCTTATATGCATGATTTGGTATCTTTGGAAGTCTCTTCAAACTATCGATTTGGTTTGGCCAACTATATTGATTTTTCTTGCAATGGGAGAAGTGCTTAGGTTTGAGTTCAATCTTGTGGTGCTCGATCCTAGTGACAGAAGGGGAACCGACATGTATTGTATTATTGCCATTGAGGATAAAAAGATAAGGTTTTCATCATATTGTTTGAGTTAATTCCTCTACATCATGTCATCTTGCTTAAGGCGTTACTCTGTTCTTATGAACTTCATACTCTATATACATGCTGGATAGCGGTCGATGTGTGTAGTAATAGTAATAGATGCAGAATCGTTTCGGTCTACTTGATACAGACAAGATGCCTATGTTCATGATCATTGTCATAGATATTGTCATAACTTTGCGCTTTTCCATCAATTACTCGGCAGTAATTTGTTTACCGACCATAATAATTCCTTTCTTGAGAGAAGCCTCTAGTGAAACCTATGGCCACCGGGTCTATTTTCCATCATATAAGTTTCCGATCTACAATTCTAGTTTCCTATTTACTTTCTTTGCAATCTTTTACTTTCCGTTCCATAAACCAAAAATACCAAAAACATTACTTTTCTGTTTATCCATCTCTATCAGATCTCACTTTGCAAATAATAGTGAAGGAATTGACAACCCCTTTTTCGTGTTGGGTGCAAGTTGGTGTTTGTTTGTGCAGGTATTCGGTAGCTTGTCGCATTGTCTCCTACCGTATTGATACCTTGGTTCTCAAAACTGATGGAAATACTTAATCTACTTTGCTACATCACCCTTTCCTCTTCAAGGGAAAACCAACGCAAGCTCAAGAGTTAGCACTACTCTGGATACCATCAGATCTTCATGTCCGAATAAGACAAAGAGAAGACCGCGTTCATAACCCCATGTGGCACTTACTACTTTGTACGGATGCCCTTCGGGTTGAAGAGCAAGAGCAGTACTGATTGGCTTTGTGTCCCAGCTGCAAATAAATATTGAAGCTTACATGGATAATATAGTGGTCAAGACCAAGGACAGACTGACTCTCGTTCATGACTTGGAAGAGACCTTTCCAAATATACCCAAGATCAACTTGAAGCCGAACCCGGATAAGTGTGTGTTTGGCGTTCCTTCCGGCAAGCTACTTGGCTTCTGTGTGTCCCACCGAGGGATAGAGGCCAACCCCAACAAGATCAAGGCTATCGAGCAGATTCAAGCACCAAAGACAGTTAAAGACGTGAGACGTTTGACTGGATGTGTTGTCGCGTTGAGTAGGTTCACTTCCAAGTCTACCGAGCGCACCTTGTCGTTCTTTAAAATCTTGAAGAAGGCAGAACCCATGGAGTGGACCCCGGAGGCAGACGTTGTGCTACAAGATTGTAGCTTCCCTTTGTTTTCACCTTAGTCGCTCCTAAACCACAAGAGCCGTTGCTGCTATATTTAGCAGCGGCCAATCAAGTGGTTAGCGCAGCACTGGTGGCACAGCGGGAGGTAGATGAATCAGCAGCCGCCACCGCCATCACCTCTAGAGAGGAAAATGAACCCGTCCTGGCAAGGTCAGATGCAGTTCAAGACAAGGAAGAGAAGGGAAGCGTAGGCAATTCCAAGATCGCGACAAGGAAGAAGGTGGTGCAGCGCCTAGTGTACTTCATCAGCTCCCTACTGAAGGGGGCTAGGTCGAGGTACTCTGGCATGCAAAAGTTAATTTTTGGCCTCATCATGGCCTCAAGGAAACTACGCCACTACTCCAAGCCCACGAGATCACGGTTGTCACCCACTTCCCCTTGCAACGCATACTCTGAAACCCTGAGGGCATTGGCAGAACTGTGGAATGGGCTTTGGAGTTATCCAGTTTTCGTCTAAAGTTTGAAAGCAGATCAACTATTCAGAGTAGAGCACTAGCAGAGTTCATTACGGAGTGGACGCCTACCCCTGATGAAGAAGTGCTGGAGACAGTCATCCCCAAAAAGGAAGCGCCCTAAAAATAGTCATCCACGGCAAGGAAGCGCCCAAAGAATGGACCATGTACTTTGCTGGTGCCTTGTCCCTACAAGGTGCAGGAGCTGGTGTGCTTCTTGTTGCTCCTACCGGGGAGCACCTCAAGTTGGTATTTGGCGGGAGGGTGCAGCTTATCGATCAAAGGGGAGTTGTTCCCGCGAGCTCTCTGCCGATGGCTTTGGGAAGCTTTGCTGGGAGAGGCTTGCCGGAGTCCAGTTTCCTCCTCTTTCTGGCCATTGCTGGCGGGGATATGGATGGTAGAGTCAGAAGGAGAAGAAAAGTCCCTGGTTCCATAGGGAGTTTTTGCGCAGCGCACTTTGACAGATTTTCAGCAATGTTGTTTTCCGCACGTGGCACGTGCTTTGTTTGTAATCCGTCAAAGAGTAGCCTGGAGGGCCAATATGTATCAGTTCATTGACGACACACTATACAGAAGAAGGCCCAGCGGTGTGAAATTGAAGAGCATTTGCCGGGGAAAAGGAAAGGAATTGCTGCTAGAGGTACAAAAGGGTATGTGCGGCTCGCACTTCGGATCAAGGGACTTGGTTGGGAAAGCTTTTCGGCAAAGTTTCTATTAGCCCACACCCCTCCAAGACACAATCGAGCTAGTCACCAAGTGTGAAGCCTATGAGTTGCACTCTAAGAATTTTCATCAGCCTGCTCAAGCTCTCCAAACAATCCCTTTGTCATGGCCATTTTTGGTCTAGGGGTCGATATCTTGGGCCCCTTCCCCCATGCTACCAGGGCTTTGAATTCTTGTTAGTTGCAATCGACAAGTTTATAAAGTGGACTATTAGTTTCTTGCCTGTTCTTCATTTGCCTGTAGGAAACAGACCTTCGTGGTCAGGTTGATCGTGCTCCGGCGTGGTCAATAACCTCTTAGAGTTGGTTTAGCGATTGCTAAAGCATGACGTCCTCGAACGTTCGTAGTCAGATCGTCAAAGTCGACTTCCTCCAAAACGATAGCCACCATCTCATGGAAAGACGGGACAACTTTGCCTCTATCACACCTACTGCCGCCCCTACTATCTCCCGCTGCCTAGCGCCGCCCCTGTTACCGCCCGCCGCCTAGCACCGCCCATGTTGCTGCCTTCTGATTCTGCCGTTGCTTAGCTGCTTAGCTTCTGCCACTGCTGCTATTTCTTAGTTGCTGCCGCCACTGTGTGCTACTTTGCTGCTGCTAATGGCCATGGCGGCCATGCTGTGTGCGTGGGTGTGCATAGCCACAGTGGCCGGCCGTGCAAATTAGATTTCAACTAATTGGTAGTACTAGTTAGGTTAGTTGCTACACTATGACGTATCGACCCCATTTGATCAAGTTAACGTTTTATTAGATTAGATATAGCTTTAAGACAGATGGGCCACCCTCTAATAAGCCTAATTAGAAATTAACTAAACATTGTTAAAATATTACACGGTATGACAACTGGGTCCCATAGGACCCCTTGACTAGTCAAAGTGACCAGTCAACTGCTGACTGGGCCATTGACCTGGCCCCACTGTCGGCCTCTGGTGCACTACCGGGTGCATTGGACCGGGTGCACCTAGCATTTTCATGTATATTTTCGAATTAAGTTTAATCCCAGGAATTTCCAAAAAATTGTTAAAACTTTGAAAAATCATAGAAATTAATCCGTAACTCGGATGAAAAAGTTTTATATATGAAAAATGATCAAAGAAATATGAAGAATCTGAATATACCCTCCGTTCATCTGCCACACGTCCCTAGCATAGTGAACATGCAACAATGCACCTCCGGTTCATTTGTCCAAAAATGTCAAACATCGGGAATACTTTCCCGGATGTTTCCCCCCTTGGCCGGTATCGCCTAGTACTGCCACTACAAAAAAAGACATATCCGTGACATTTTGGGCTGAACGAAATTTTTATGTCATACTTATGACACTTCTATGACGATAATTGTGACAAAACCCGATATCATCATAGATGTGGTGGGGTCCTACTTCTATGACAAAAACACATGACAGAAAATGGGCTTTTCGTCCTGGGCGGGCCGAAGACGCAGCTGCATGATATTCTCTAGGCCGTCCATAACGGAAAAAACCATGGTAGAAGCGAGGGCGAGGAAAATATTGGGGAGTTCCAGGTTACGATGGGTGGTCGGGGGCCGAGTGATGCGCGTCTCTCTCGTACGTACACACGCGTGTGCGTTGCATCGGGCTCTAACTGAACCCGAGCGATTGCACTGCAGGCTACGCATTACTAAACCCGAGCGAGCGATCGATCTCTTGCTATTAACTGAACCCGATCGAGCGATTCCTTCACTACTGCTGCTAACTGAAGCCGATCGATGCTGCCTCTGGATGAACAGTGAGCGTTGTTGTGGGGTTTGGATGAAAAGTTCCCGGTGGGGGTTGGATGAACATGAACACGTGGTAGTAGACGATGTTGCCACTGGATGAACAGTACCCTGGTCGATCGAGCCGGTGGATGAACAGGACCTCGTGGAGGGCTGGATGAACAGGACCCCGTGGAGGGCTGGTTGAATAGTAGTCGGTGGAGGGCTGGTTGAACAGTAGCCGGTGGAGGGTTGGATGAATAGTAGCCTGTGGAGGGGTGGTTGAACAGGACCGTGTGGAGAGGGCTGGTTGAATAGTAGCCGGTGGAGGCTGGATGAACAGGAGCCCTGGATGAACAGTCGCAGGTGGAGGCTGGAGGAGGTCGACGGTGGATGAACAGTACCCCGTGGAGGCTGGAGGAGGTCGACGGTGGAGATGAACAGTATCCCATGGAGTCCCGTTTTGCGGTACGCCACACCCCTCCTAATGAAAAGGACCCCCAATTCGACCTAGCGCTCCAACACAAGTCCGTTTCCTCTGTTTTGCGATACGCCACACCCCTCCCGGTCAACAGGACCCCGTTTCGATCGTAGGAGGTCCAACAGAAGTCCGTTTCCTCCGTTTTGCGGTACGCTAGACCCCTCCTGATGAACAGGATCCCGTTTCGACCGTGGTCGGTTGAACACAAGGCCGTTTCCTCCATTCTGGGGTACGCCAGGCCTCGTTTCCATTGGCTGTTCTGTCCAAGCCGGTTGCCTCCCAATGAACAACACGCATTCCGTTGCCTCCCGATGAACATGACGCATTCCGTTGCCTCCCCATGAACATGACGATGACGCAGTTTCTCCGTTCCGACCCAGCCATGTACACGAGCCCTGGCCGTACGTATGCGCGAGTAGGCGTACGAGACCCCGCCCGTATGTACATACGTGGTGGTATTTTCTCTCTTGCACCCTGGCCGCTGTACGGACGTGTACATGCTACGTGCGCGCCTCTACTACGACATGTGCCCTTCCTTGCATGGCCACGGTTCATCGCTGCAGCCCGCAGACAGACCGATCGACCAGTATGTACGTACACATTCGCGACCAAAATGACAACGCTATGTATGCTTCGACCAGGTGGGTACCGATTGTCAGGCACTTCCTTGCGTGCGAAGATGTAGCTGGTGGGTCCCAGCAGTCAGGGGGCGAATCAATTTTTCCGTAATATGGACGCACTTCCTTGCGTGTGAAGATGTAGCTGGTGGGTCCCAAGAGTCAAGGGGGAAACATTTTTTTGTGAAATATGGTGGCTCGTCCGGTGGGTCCATGCTGTCAGGTGGAGGAATCATTATTTTACGCGTAATAAGGAGGCACTTCCTTGCTGCGACCGTGGACCCAGCTGTCAGCCTCTCCACGTACAAT
>NW_024120384.1:0-8460 GCF_003073215.2 Triticum urartu
TGCCACATTTTATGAAATCTAGCAAATGGATGTCAAAACTGCATTCCTTAATGGACTTCTTAAAGAAGAGTTGTATATGATGCAACAAGAAGGGTTTGCCGATCCTAAAGGTGCTAACAAAGTGAGCAAGCTCCAGCGATCCATCTATGGACTGGTGCAAGCATATCAGAGTGGGAATATATGCTTTGGTAAAGTGATCAAAGCATATGGTTTTATACATATTTGCGGTGAAGCCTGTATTTACAAGAAAGTGAGTGCGAGCACTACAACATTTCTGATAAGTATATGTGAATGACATATTGTTGATCGGAAATAATGTAGAATTTTCTCGAAAGCATAAAGGAGTGTTTGAAAAGAGTTTTTCAAAGAAAGACCTCAATGAAGCTGCTTACACATTGAGCATCAAGATCTATAGAGAGAGATCAAGACGCTTGATAAGGTTTTTCAATGAGTATATACCTTGACAAGATTTTGAAGTAGTTTAAAATGGAACAGTCAAAGAAGGAGTTCTTGCCTGTGTTGCAAGTTGTGAAGTTGAGTAAAGACTCAAAACCCGACCACAACAGAAAATAGAAAGAGAATAAAAAATCATTCCCTATGTCTCAGTCATAGGTTCTATAAAGTATGCTATGCTGTTTGCCGGTCCTATTGTATACCTTAGCATGTTTCTGGCAAGGGAGTACAATAGTGATCTAGGAGAAGATCACTGGACATCGGTCAAAATTATCCTTAGAGGACTAAGGAAATATTTCTCGGTTATGGAGATGATAAAAGAGTTCGTCGTAAAGAGTTACGTCGATGCAAGCTTTTTACATCGATCTAGATGGCTCTAAGTCTCGATCTGGATAAATATTGAAAGTGGGAGCAATAAGCTAGAGTAGCTCCATGCAGAGCATTGTAGACATAGAAATTTGCAAAATACATATGGATCTGAATGTTGCAGACCCGTAGGCTAAACTTCTCTCACATGCAAAACGTGATCACTCTTTGGGTGTTAATCACATAGCGATGTGAACTAGATAATTGACTCTAGTAAACCCACACAACAGTCAAACAAACATTCATAATAATTTATTTAATATAACATTCCAAAATTTAGAATTTTGGGATGTTATAGGATGGTAGATGCCTCATTGAAGAATTACCTACCAAAGATGGCAATACCTGGATCTATCCTTGCTTTTTATGCCTAGCTAGGGGCGTTAAACGATAGCTCTTGTTGGGAGGCAACCCAATTTTATTTTTATTCCTTGCTTTTTGCTCCTGTTTAGTAATAAATAATTTATCTAGCCTCTGTTTTGGTTGTGTTTTTTATGTTTAACTAGTTGAACCGTTGCGCCAAATGGCGCAGAGACCTGCTGAATACATGTTGTCGATGAAAGTAGTTTCATGCTGCAAGAACCTTCAACTAAAGCCATGTTCGCGATGAAAATAGTTTCCTTTACTAAGGACAGGCCATGTATATACAGTCGGTTTAGTTGTGGTCTGCTAAATCCATATGCGCCTTGAAAAAAACATGGTTTAATTTGCAGAGCCTCACGTGTTTCAAGTATGAATAAGAACTACAAACACTTTTTGTGAGATTCGAACACATTTCTAGAGTTTTTATTTCTTAGTACATGTTGTCTAAAGTAACATTTGCCGAGAGAGAGAGAGAGAAGCATACCCCTCTCTCATTATGATTATTATTATTAAAAGGTATTAAATTCGAAATAAACAATTTCATTTACTTGAAGCATTTGAAGAAAGAGAACTTAGACATACTTTTACGCAATGCTCATTTAACCTGTGAAGGACTACACAATGCTCATTTAACCTATGAAGGACAAAAATATTCCATCCTCTCTGAATGATGAACTAAACTAAATAAGAAATATATGCAGTAAATTCATTCGAAGTAGAAAAGGGATCTTACATCAAATAAGGCATTACAACAAACATGGTGTTATCTTAGTAAAAGAAATTACATCATTAGAAGAGAAAAGGGAAGAAAACCAAACATGAGGTTGAGATTAATACATCTAGGAGGAGGTCGTAGACATCACTTTGATCATGACATCACTGTGATCATTTTGCGGCCTGGGGAGCAAGGATCCATGGTTTTTATATGCCTTGTCCGGCTGCTGGAGTTGATGACATGGAAACGTCGTCTCTCCCATCTCGATGGCTTAGACCCAGGGAGCCGGATGTTCATCTCAGCCCTCCCCAGCTTCCATCAATGGATTTTTATAGTCAGGGTTAAAGACTGAGAGGCCCTATGCATGTTCACAAAAACACAATTTTGACAAATTATCTCTATTGTAAAATTGAGGGAGTAACTCATTATTCGAGAGAACTGGTCGTACATGAAGCATCAAGAACACACGTGCAAAAATCTAATTCTAACTGAATTTAGCTTTCAGTTGGCATTTCCTCAAACAATCAAGTGCACCTATTATTATTTGGCTGACAAAAATATGAACACCAAACATGCCATCATCATTAAGCAATTCAAGGATGTCTATGAATCGGACATGAAATATTTGGAGCATGGAATAAAAAACAGCACACTGTCTTCTGGCGTAGATGCACAATAGATGCACTCCTTCAAATAGAGATCAATTTTCAGCTGAAACGATAGATGCACTCTTTCAAATATGCATCATAGTAGGTCCTACAAAAATCACGAGAAATTAGAGGATGCAACTTGACGACTGCCTTCTATATCATTTGGAGGACAAAAGAAGCTAGAAAAATTGTGATGAACCACCAATCCCTGTTAAAAGTAACTATGATTCCCCTTTGATATATGGATATATCAATCAAGAGAGAGAGTGGGGGGGGTTATACCAGGAAACACTTTGCAAACATAAGCTTTTAAACTGGTAGTCAACTTACTGTCAACATGTAAGGTTGCCTCATTTCTGAAAAACACAAATCCACCCTAAATTTTCACATGAATAAAATGTAGATTTTCTCTTCTATCAAGATATTACATGTCTGGTATCTTCTTGTAGGAACTGCTACCATCATTTGCTTCTTCTCACAAAGAATTCAATCCATAGTATGCCAAGAAGCTATGAAAAAAATTTAATTTCTTCAAAGAATAAAATACATTGCAGAAATAAAATACTCTATCAGAGAGTTGGCAGGCGAGGTAGTAGGGACAAGAAGAGCAAGAACTAACTTTGAGAGGATATGGGCAAACTCCTGCATTGTGCCCTGGCTGACCCCTACGCTTACGCCATGCCTCCTGTATCCATTCCTCATTCCTCTGTGTTGTGATAGAAATTCAGAATGGCAAATAAAAGTATTCTTAGATTGCAGCCTTAATTTCTTATCCTTTAGTATATGCACATTTGATTCTATTCTTAGATTGCAGCCTTAATTTCTTATCCTTTAGTAGACGCACATTTGATTCTGAAGGAAGAAGACGGGAAATATGCATATAGCAAGAAATAGTAAAAATATGTTCTTTCAAACTTGCATGGCTATTTGTTTTTTCTGTAAACATGCCAATCTACTGCCATCTCACTCGCCTTAATTTCTTACCTTTTCATAGATGCAAATTTGATTTTGAGCAAGTAGAGAAGCAATATACGATAGCATACATCAAGAAAGAGTAGAAGAATGTTCTTTTCAGCTGATGTACACTATAGATGCAAATTATATATATACGACTATAATTTTTTTCCTGTAAATACACTGATGTACTACCATCTCATTACAAATTATGTATCGTGCCAAGGAAAAATCATTTTACTTTTCAGCATATATATATGATCATACGGTAGTCACACATATAAGCAGCACCACAAAAACAAACACACAAACATGACACCTGGAAAAATCAGGAACGGAGGAATTAACATGATAATAAGAAGTAAACAAATAGGGTAGAAAAGTGCAGTGCTTAGAAAAGAATGACAAGGAGAAACATTGACCAAAGGAACAGAGAAGGAGCAACCTTAGCGATTCTAGAGCCTGCAAAATAGAAGGAAAGGAAGGTTAGGCAAACAAGCCAGTCTGTTCAATACCTAACACAACAACAAATCAAAGACAACCTAGCTTTACATGGCAGAAATTTCAAGTAAGAGAAAAAATATATAATATGATATCTAACTGTGCGAATACATTAGGAAATACCACTTCCAAATTAGAGCGCACCATTCCCCAAAACTCAAGGACTCAATATTCAAAAACTACACATCATGATAGTTAGTTGTTCTACAGCAGCAAGCTAAATAACACCTAGGTTGTGTATTATCTCATCACACAAAGAATGTAAATCATCACTCCATAAGATCAAGATTTACTATTTATTCTACTTCTGCCCCCAACGCATGAAATGCAGCTCCATTTGGAATCTGCTCTCCAGTCAAGTATTTTGTTAAGAAAATAGGCACATAGCAAAAAACCAAACCAGATTCCCGCCTCCATATATGCTTCACGTATAGTTGTTTACCAATTCTAGTTCTGCTTGAAACATCAAGCATAATTGGCTACTGATTCATTTCTAAAATAGAAGTGCACCAAAAAATAACTATTTGAAATTACAAATAGGGATAGGCCAATAGATGACCTCTTAATTCCATAGGAATCACAAAATCCCAAAAAACGGTACAATTATCATTTTATAAATGTTCGCACCTTAAATGTAACAATCTTCTCAAATTAGCATACAGGGCTAACATAAACTTAAGCAAGACTGTTCAAATGATCATGGTACATGGTGGATTTATCATAATTAATATTTGGCTGGAAGTGGGCTACGTTCTACAGATATTCTGAAGCTCATTTTCAGTAGTCAGATAAATTGACCTGCTACAGCGCCTCTAGCCGCCCACCAACACCCACGATAGGCCACCATGGACGACGTGCACCTGATTCCACCAGGAAGCCAATCCTATACCATCGCTAGTGTGCGCGCGCCTGAAGTGCACAGTGAGGCAGATCTTCCCTTCGTGGTATATCTGCATCAATATCCCAACCACAACAAGAATCACTGCCAAGAATGATTATCACCCGACAACACTATTTTCAACAAGTTTCATGGTGGCAATTCATAGAACAGTCCAACATAAATAAAGAAGCTGCAACCATAGTGTGAGAATTGGAAGGGAATACTGAAGCGAACATGGGCGCAAAGAAATACACAACTGAACCGGAGACAATGAAAGTAGACCACTCCAAAACATTAAGAAACCTATAGTCGTTAATGTGGAAACTAAATCTCATTGAGGTGGAGATGACTCATAACCTGCAGATGAAAAGGAGAGCTCGCCTGCAGATTGGGACCCTCGATGTAGCCATGGAAGGCTAGCCATACAAAGTGGTGCTTCGATGCGAAAACTCAAGGCAACCGTGGCAAGGCCCCATCGAACAACGCCTCATTTCCTCTTACTCCACCTATTTCCCATAACTTAGATTCATAATCAAATATTCAGGTGCAATAACAATTTTTGTCCGGTTATAAGTTAAAACTAAGGAAATTAAATACTAATTAGAATCTGAGACACATCCAACCAAGGAAATCGATCTACAAGATGCCCTTGCAGCACAAGACAACTCCTCCCTTAGACAATCCATAGACGACAGCTCATTGGTCGCTACTTGTTGGCGCATTCAGACTTCTCCTTTCCCTCTATGACAAAAAATCAACATGTGAACATAAGAATCAAAATAAGAGAAGGAACAAGCAGTACTCAAGATGTACAACAAGCGTGCGCTTATAAGCTATTATATGTCCGTATGAATGTGCGAAAAACATGGGGATCTAAACTATAAATCAGTTATTAACTAATAATGTTACATTGGTGACTTCATTGCTTCACATGTCCTTATTTCAGCACAACATGTCATGCATATTTAGAAACCGTGACATATATCTCAACCGCACTAATATGGCAAACAATTAGCTAACCCTGGCATATTTACCTTTCACCCGTGGTTGTGATCTTTTCGCATTAATCTCCAATACTGAATCATCCACGATCTTAATGGATCCTTTAAAGGGGCCATGAGTGGATTCATACTTGAACATATGGTCCAATAAATGGGAGGAGGGGTGTTAACTTGAGAGGTGAAGGGAAGAATATAATGGCAGATTTAGATTTGTCAAATTCCGATGCAGTAGAACATCCCACTGGATGATTTCTGTCATTGCACCTAATAATAGAAAAAAGTAGGAACCCAATTGTGCAAAATTAGGTGTTAAGTAATTTTTCTATGCTCTAAATACAGTGCAACATGGTCTGATGCAATTTTGATACAAAGTAGTACAAAACTAACTACTGCAAAACTATGAGTTCAACACCTAAACTTTGAGTTTCAGTTGCAGAAGTTCTCATAGCAAAAAATATGCAAATCATATAGCATTATTTCCTTACCATGTACTTAGCATCAATAAAAGGACTATTGACAGCCACAACTTCAATGACACCTCTACTGGAGCATTGATGCCTCTTCTCAAATCCTCAATGACGGAATGATCATTAATTTCTTCAATCCTCATAACTGAATATTTCTTGTGTCTGTATGTCACTTGACTCACTCCCTGGCCAGCACAGTAGCAACATCAGCAGGTCAACCGCAGCAAGCAACAAAGTTAGTATACAACAAAACATAGCTTCGTAGCTTCATACAAGATACAAGCATTATACAAATATTACAACAAAGCATCAACATCAGGCCATCAGCAGCCCAACACCCAGACAAAGCACCGAGCAACAAGCCAGCAAGTATGCACACAACAAGCAAGCACACACGCAGCACATCAACAGCAAGCACGCACACATCACACGTGTAATAAGCAGGGCAAGAAGACCAGGAAGAGCAGTGATTCAGAGGAAGTTACCTCGCCGGGGATGGGATTCCTGGCGGCAGTGGTGGAGTTGACTCGGGGCGGCGATGGAGGTCACTCGAGGAGGCGCCCAAGGCGACTCCAGGCGGCAGCGGTGGCGTGGCCATGCAGGCACCCTCGATCCAATCCGCCACCCTGCTCTTGTCAATGGGGCGACGCATCATCACCTCCTACTCGCTGCAACTCTTGTAATGGTGTGGCACCTGCGGCTGCTCTTTGACGGTGAGCATCCTCCCATGATGGCCGAGCAAGGTGGGTGCAGAGGCAGCGGCTACGCTCACGGTGCAGTAGAGGCAAGCCAATCTGCCTCCTTGGCTGGCATCCGCGCCTCTCCTCCTTCTCCGGCTGGTGACGCCCAGCTGATTTCCTCCTTCCGCGGCTTCCTCGTGACCTGGGTGGATAAGGACCTCAGGGAGGCGGTGGATCTCGTCAAATGCGGGGGCTGCGGGAAGGAGGGAGAGGGGAGGGGCGTGAGCGCCTGTGTTGATGAGGAAGTGAGGAGGGAGGATTGTGGCAGGGGGGGGGTGGGGGGGGGTAGGGTTCGTTCGGCCGTGTGCTCCCTCCATCGCCCCCTGGCCTTCTTGATTTCCTCTGCTCCGCCTTTGCCTTCCTCTCCTCTCTCGAGGACTCGCCACGGCTCTCTGGCCCTGCCCTTTAAACTGGTGCGCGAACGGACGGGGCGAAGTCCGGGTGGGGTGGAAGAGGCAGGGCTCGGGGTGGAGCATGTGAGGACAGAGGAGGAAGAGCTCGGGGCAGACATAGACAGAGGAGGAAGAGCTCGTACCAGGGATGGAGGACGGATGTGGGTGGGATAGCGGCTAGGGTTCGTGTGGCTGAGACGAGTGAGGGAGGAAGGAGGCGGGGGCGTGCGGCTGTGGGGTTTGGGCGACCAATGGGCTTTTCGGAATGAATGACCAATCGTACCATTTCACCCTGCACCCACCCAACACATCGCGACCCCATCGACGAAGCGGCCCACTCGTCATACACAGGTGAAAGAAACAGCAAGGTGAAACACACAGTGAATATCTAACGGATGAAGAGAGCCGAGGTGGGATTTTTTCCCTGATCTGACGGCCACGAATGGCCCAATCGGGGGAGCCTTCTAGAGGTGAGTTAGCTAACCTCATTATTGTTTTAAATTAGTGTTTGTGCCAAGTAGAACCGTTGAGAAGACTTGGGGAAAGTCTTGTTAATCTTGCTGTAAAAAACAGAAACTTTAGCGCTCACGAGAACTGCTGACATTTTTATTTGGAAAGTGCTATTTAGTTAATTATTTTTGCATATGATTAATAGATAAATTCCTCACGTCCAGCAATTTATTTTAGAATTTTTGGGGTTCCAGATCTTGCGCTAGCTATAGATTACTACAGACTGTTCTGTTTTTGACAGATTCTGTTTTTCGTGTGTTGTTTGCTTATTTTGATGAATCTATGGCTAGTAAAATAGTTTATAAACCATAGAGAAGTTGGAATACATAAGGTTTAACACCAATATAAATAAAGAATGAGTTCATTACAGTACCTTGAAGTGGTCTTTTGTTTTCTTTCGCTAACGGAGCTCACGAGATTTTCTACTTTAAGTTTTGTGTTGTGAAGTTTTCAAGTTTCGGATAAGGA
>NW_024120385.1:0-53474 GCF_003073215.2 Triticum urartu
GATAGTTTAGTGCACCATGCTTTATGGCTTAGAACCAGGACTTCAAAAATGTTTTGAACGCCACAGAGCATATACGATGTTCCAAGAGTTGAAATTGGTATCTCATACTCATGCCCGTGTCAAGAGGTATGAGACCTTTGACAGTACTTTGCCTACAAGATGGAGGAGGATAGCTCAACGAGTGAGCATGTGCTCAGAATGTCTGAGTACTACAATCACTTGAATCAAGTGGGAGTTAATCTTCCCAATAAGATAGTGATTGACAAAGTTCTCTAGTCACTATCACCAAGTTACTAGAACTTCATGATGAACTATAATATGAAAGGGATAATGGAAACGATTCCCAAAGCTCTTCGCAATGCTGAAATCGGCGAAGGTAGAAATCAAGAAAAAGCATCAAGTGTTGATGGTTGACAAGACCACTAGTTTCAAGTAAAAGGGCAAGGGAAAGAAAGGAAACTTCAAGAAGAACGGCAAGCAAGTTGCCACTCCCATGAAGAAGCCCAAAGCTAGACCCAAGCCTGAAACTAAGTGCTTCTACTGCAAAGGAAATAGTAATTGGAAGTGGAACTGCCCTAGATACTTGGCGAATAAGAAGGATGGCAAAGTGAACAAAGGTATATGATTTGATCATGTTTATTGCAATACAGTTATTCATTTAAGTCAAAGAATAATTGTTATTCTGTTTACATGAATAAAACCTTCTGTGGTCATACACCCAAGGTGAATGGTTTATTGAATCTCGATCGTAGTGATACACATATTCATACTATTGAAGCCAAAAGATGCAAAGTTAATAATGATAGTGCAACCTATTGTGGTACTGCCGCTTAGGTCATATTGGTGTAAAGCGCATGAAGAAACTCCATGCTGATGGACTTTTGGAATCACTTGATTATGTATCACTTGATGCTTGCGAACCATGCCTCATGGGCAAGATGACTAAGACTCCGTTCTCTGGAACAATGGAGCGAGCAACTGACTTATTGGAAATAATACATACCGATGTATGCGATTCGATAAGTGTTGAGGCTCGCGGCGGATATCGTTATTTTCTCACCTTCACAGATGATTTGAGCAGATATGGGTATATCTACTTAATGAAACATAAGTCTGAAACATTTGAAAAGTTCAAAGAATTTCAGAGTGAAGTGAAAATCATCGTAACAAGAAAATAAAGTTTCTACGATCTGATCGTGGAGGAGAATATTTGAGTTACGAGTTTGGTCTTCATTTGAAACAATGCGAATAGTTTCGCAACTCACGCCACTTGGAACACCACAATGTAATGGTGTGTCCGAACGTCGTAACCACACTTTATTAGATATGGCGCGATCTATGATGTCTCTCACTGATTTACCACTATCGTTTTGGGGTTATTCTTTAGAGACGGCTGCATTCATGTTAAATAGGGCACCATCTAAATCCATTGAGACGACACCTTATGAACTCTATGGGTTGGCAAGAAACCCAAGTTGTCGTTTCTTAAAGTTTGGGGCTGCGATGCTTATGTGAAAAAGCTTCAACCTGATAAGCTCGAACCCAAATCAGAGAAATGCATCTTCATAGGATGCCCAAAATAAATTGTCGGGTACACCTTCTATCACAGATCCGAAGGCAAGATATTCGTTGCTAAGAATGGATCCTTTCTAGAGAAGGAGTTTCTCTCGAAAGAAGTGAGTGGGGGGAAAGTAGAACTTGATGAGGTAATTATACCTGCTCACTTATTAGAAAGTAGTTCATCACTGAAATCAGTCCCAGTGATTCCTACACCAGTAAGTGAGGAAGTTAATGATGATGATCATGAAACTTTGGATCAAGTTACTACCGAACCTTGTAGGTCAACCAGAGTACGTTCCACACCAGAGTGGTATGGTAATCCTGTTCTGGAGGTCATGTTACTTGACCATGATGAACCTACGAACTGTGAGGAAGCGATGATGAGCCCAGATTCCGCGAAATGGCTTAAGGCCATGAAATCTGATATGGGATCCATGTATAAAGAACAAAGTATGGACTTTGATTGACTTGCCCAATGATGGGCGAGCCATTGAGAATAAATGGATCTTCAAGAGGAAGACGGACGCTGATAGTAGTGTTACTATCTACAAAGCTCAAATTGTCGCAAAAAGGTTTTCAACAAGATCAAGGTGTTGAATACGATGAGATTTCTCACTCGTAGCGATGCTTAAGTCTGTTCAAATCATGTTAGCAATTGCCACATTTTATGAAATCTGGCAAATGGATGTCAAAACTGCATTCCTTAAT
This sequence comes from Triticum urartu, assembly GCF_003073215.2. Classification (NCBI taxonomy): domain Eukaryota; kingdom Viridiplantae; phylum Streptophyta; class Magnoliopsida; order Poales; family Poaceae; genus Triticum; species Triticum urartu. The sequence goes on from NW_024120385.1 coordinate 2,269, forward strand.
GGATTTCTTAAAGAAGATTTGTATATGATACAACAAGAAATTTTTGTCAATCCTAAAGGTGCTAACAAAGTGTGCAAGCTCCAGCGATCCATGTATGGACTGGTGCGAGCATCTCGGAGTTGGAATATACGCTTTGATGAGTTGAATAAAGCATATAGTTTTATACAGACTTTTGGAGAAGTTGTATTTACAAGAAAGTGAGTGGGAGCTCTGTAGCATTTCTGATATTATATGCGGATGACATATTGTTGATCGGAAATGATACTGAATTTCTGGATAGCATAAGAAAAAACTTGAATAATTATTTTTCAAAGAAAGACCTCGGTGAAGCTGCTTACATATTGAGCATCAAGATCTATAGAGATAGATCAAGACGCTTGATAAGATTTTTCAATGAGTACGTACCTTGACAAGATTTTGAAGTAGTTCAAAATGGAATAGTCAAAGAAGGAGTTCTTGCCTGTGTTGCAAGGTGTGAAGTTGAGTAAAGACTCAAAACCTGACCATAGCAAAAATAGAAAGAGAATGAAAGTCATTCCCTAGGCCTCAGTCATAAGTTCTATAAAGGTATGCTATGTTGTGTACCATCTATGTGTACCTTACCATAACTGGCAAGAGGTACAATAGATCCAGGAGTGATCACTGGACAGCGGCAAAAATGTCCTAGTGAATTAAAGGAAATGTTCTCGTTATTGGAGGTGACAAAGAGTTCGTCGTAAAGAGTTACGTCGATGCCAAGCTTTGACACCGATCTGGATGACTCTAAGTCTCGATCTAGATACATATTGAAAGTGGGAGCAATTAGCTAGAGTAGCTCCATGCAAAGCATTGTAGACATAGAAAATTTGCAAAATACATACGGCTCTGAATGTGGCAGACCCGTTGACTAAATTTCTCTCACAAGCAAAACATGATCACTCTTTGGGTGTTAATCACATAGCGATGTGAACTAGATTATTGACTCTAGTAAACCCTTTGGGTGTTAGTCACATGGAGATGTGAACTGAATCACATAAAGATGTGAACTATTGGTGTTAAATCACATGACGATGTGAACTAGATTATTGACTCTAGCAAGTGGGAGACTGAAGGAAATATGCCCTAGAGGCAATAATAAAGTTGTTATTTATATTTCCTTATATCATGATAAATGTTTATTATTCATGCTAGAATTGTATTAACGGAAACTTAGTACATGTGTGAATACATAGACAAACAGAGTGTCACTAGTATGCCTCTACTTGACTAGCTCGTTAATCAAAGATGGTTAAGTTTCCCTAGCCATGGACAAAGAGTTGTCATTTGATAAGCGGGATCACATCATTAGAGAATGATGTCATTGACTTGACCCATCTGTTAGCTTAGCACGATGATCGTTATAGTTTCATTGTTACTGCTTTCTTCATGACTTATACATGTTCCTCAGACTATGAGATTATGCAACTCCCGAATACCGGACGAACACCTTGTGTGCTATCAAACGTCACAACGTAACTGGGTGATTATAAAGATGCTCTACAGGTGTCTCCGATGGTGTTTGTTGAGTTGGCATAGATCAAGATTAGGATTTGTCACTCTGTGTATTGGAGAGGTATCTCTGGGCCCTCTCGGTAATGCACATCACTATAAGCCTTGCAAGCATTGTGACTAATGACTTAGTTGCGGGGTGATGCATTACGGAACGAGTAAAGAGACTTGCCGGTAATAAGATTGAACTAGGTATGAGGATACCGACGATCGAATCTCGGGCAAGTAACATACCGATGACAAAGGGAACAACGTATTTTGTTATGCGGTTTGACCAATAAAGATCTTCGTAGAATATGTAGGAGCCAATATAGCATCCAGTCCCCTATTGGTTATTGACGGAGATGAGTCTCGGTCATGTCTACATAGTTCTTGACCCGTAGGGTCCGCACGCTTAAACGTTTCTGTGATGATTTGTATTATGAGTTATGTGATTTGATGACTGAAGTTTTTCGGAGTCTCGGATGATCGGGGACATGATGAGGAGTCTCGAAATGGTCGATACATAAAGATCGATATATTGGAAGGCTATATTCGGACCTCGAAAGTTCCGAGTGATTCGGGTATTTTTCAGAGTACCAGAGAGTTACGGGAATTCGTATTGGGCCTTAATGGGCCATACGGGAAAGGAGAGAAAGGCCTCAAGGGTGGCGCGCCCCTTCCCCATGGACTGGTCCGAATTGGACTAGGGAAAGGGGGCGCCCCCTTCCTTCCTTCTCCTTCTCCCTTCCCTTTTTCCTATTCCATGTGGGAGGTGGAATCCTACTAGGACTAGGGAGTCCTAGTAGGACTCCACACTTTGGGCGCGCCCTATGAGGCGGCCTCCTCCTCCCTCCATCCTTTATATACGTGGCCAGGGGGCACCCCATAGACACACAAGTTGATCATTGATCCCTTAGCCATGTGCGGTGCCCCCCTCCACCATAATCCACCTCGGTCATATCATCGTAGTGCTTATGCGAAGCTCTACAACGGTAGCAATCATCAATCACCGTCATCCACGCCATCGTGCCTGACAAAGCTCTTCCTCGACTCAGCTGGATCGAGAGTTCATGGGACGTCAATCGAGCCGAACGGTGTGCAGATCGCAGAGGTGCCGTACTTTTGGTACTAGAATCGGTCGGATTGTGAAGACGTACGACTACAATCAACCGCGTTGTCATAACGCTTCTGCTTACGGTCTAACGAGGGTAACGTGACAACACTCTCCCTCTTGTTGCTATGCATCACCATGATAGATCTTGCGTGTGCGTAGGAAATCTTTGAAATTATTGCGTTCCCCACAAAACCTATGGTCCCTGGGTCTATTTTCCATCATATAATTTTCCGATCTACAATATTAGTTTCCGATCTACTATTTTTACAATCTTCTACTTTCCGATCTACAAACCAAAAATACCAAAAATATTTACTTTATCGTTTATTTATCTCTATCAGATCTCACATTTGCAATTAACCGTGAAGGGATTGAAAACCCCTTTATCGCGTTGGGTGCAAGTTGTTTGATTGTTTGTACAGGTATTCGGTGACTTGTGCATTGTCTCCTACTGGATTGATACATTGGTTCTCAAACTGAGGGAAATACTTATCTCTAGTTTGCTGCATCACCCTTTCCTCTTCAAGGGAAAAACCAATTCCCTCAGTTTGAGAACCAATGTATCAATCCAGTAGGAGACAATGCACAAGTCACCGAATACCTGTACAAACAATCAAACAACTTGCACCCAACGCGATAAAGGGGTTTTCAATCCCTTCACGGTTAATTGCAAATGTGAGATCTGATAGAGATAAATAAACGATAAAGTAAATATTTTTGGTATTTTTGGTTTGTAGATCGGAAAGTAGAAGATTGTAAAAATAGTAGATCGGAAACTAATATTGTAGATCGGAAAATTATATGATGGAAAATAGACCCAGGGACCATAGGTTTTGTTGGGGAACGCAATAATTTCAAAGATTTCCTACGCACACGCAAGATCTATCATGGTGATGCATAGCAACAAGAGGGGAAGAGTGTTGTCCACGTACCCTCGTAGACCGTAAGCAGAAGCGTTATGACAACGCGGTTGATGTAGTCATACGTCTTCACCAATCCGACCGATTCTAGTACCGAAAAGTACGGCACCTCTGCGATCTGCACACGTTCGGCTCGATGACGTCCCATGAACTCTCGATCCAGCTGAGTGTCGAGGAAGAGCTTTGTCAGCACGATGGCGTGATGACGGTGATGGGCTACCCTGTAGGGCTTCGCATAAGCACTACGGATATGACCGAGGTGGATTATGGTGGAGGGGGGCACCGCACATGGCTAAGGGATCAATGATCAACTTGTGTGTCTATGGGTGCCCCTGGCCACGTATATAAAGGATGAAGGGAGGAGGAGGCCAGCCCTCATAGGGTGCGCCCAAAGTGTGGAGTCCTACTAGGACTCCCTAGTCCTAGTAGGATTCCACCTCCACATGGAATAGGAAAAAAGGAAAGGAGAAGGAGAAGGAAGGAAGGGGGCGCCCCCTTTCCCTAGTCCAATTCGGACCAGTCCATGGGGAAGGGGCGCGGCCACCCTTGAGGCCTTTCTCTCCTTTCCCCGTATGGCCCATTAAGGCCCAATACGAATTCCTGTAACTCTCTGTACTTCGAAAAATACCCGAATCACTCGGAACCTTTCCGAGGTCCGAATATAGCCTTCCAATATATCGATCTTTATTATCGACCATTTCGAGACTCCTCATCATGTCCCCGATCTCATCCGAGGACTCCGAAAAAACTTCAGTCATCAAATCACATAACTCACAATACAAATCATCACAGAACGTTAAGCGTGCGGACCCTACGGGTTCAAGAACTATGTAGACATGACCGAGACTCATCCCGGTCAATAACCAATAGCGGAACCTGGATGCTCATATTGGCTCCTACATATTCTACGAAGATCTTTATCGGTCAAACCGCATAACAACATACGTTGTTCCCTTTGTCATTGGTATGTTACTTCCCGAGATTCGATTGTCGGTATCCTCATACCTAGTTCAATCTCGTTACCGACAAGTCTCTTTACTCATTCTGTAATGCATCATCCCGCAACTAACTCATTAGTCACAATGCTTGCAAGGCTTATAGTGATGTGCATTACCGAAAGGGCCCAGAGATACCTCTCCGATACACGGAGTGACAAATCCTAATCTTGATCTATGCCAACTTAACAAACACCATCGGAGACACCTGTAGAGCATCTTTATAATCACCCAGTTATGTTGTGACGTTTGATAGCACACAAGGTGTTCCTCCGGTATTCGGGAGTTGCATAATCTCATAGTTTGAGGAACATGTATAAGTCATGAAGAAATCGGTAGCAATGAAACTGTAACGATCATCGTGCTAAGCTAACGGATGGGTCAAGTTAATCACATCATTCTCTAATGACGGGATCCCACTTATCAAATGACAACTCTTTGTCCATGGCTAGGAAACTTAACCATCTTTGATTAACGACCTAATGACACTCTTTTTGTCTATGTATTCACACATGTACTAAGTTTCAGGTTAATACAATTCTAGCATGAATAATAAACATTTATCATGATATAAGGAATATAAATAACAACTTTAATTATTGCTCTCTGGGCATATTTTCTTCAGTCTCCCTTGCACTAGAGTCAATAATCTAGTTCACATCGTCATGTGATTTAACACCAATAGTTCACATCTTTATGTGATTAGTTCACATCTCCATGTGACTAAACACCCAAAGGGTTTTACTAAGTCAATAATCTAGTTCACATCGCTATGTGATTAACACCCAAAGAGTGATCATGTTTGCTTGTGAGAAAATTTAGTCAACAGGTCTGCCACATTCAAGCGTATGTATTTTGCAAATTTTCTATGTCTACAATGCTTTGCACGGAGCTACTCTAGCTAATTGCTCCCACTTTCAATATGTATCTAGATTGAGACTTAGAGTCATCCAGATCGTGTCAAAGCTTGCATCGACGTAACTCTTTACGATGAACTCTTTGTCACCTCAATAACGAGAAACATTTCCTTATTCCACTAAGGATATTTGACCGTTCCAGTGATCCACTTCCTGGATCACTATGTACCCTCTTTGCAGAATCATGCTAAGGTAACAATAAGGACTGGTACACAGCATAGCATACTTTATAGAACTTATGACTGAGGCAATAGGGAATGACTTTTCATCTCTTCTAATTTTTGCTATGGTCAGGTTTTGGAGTCTTACTCAACTTCACACCTTGCAACACAGCAAGAACTCCTTCTTTGACTATCATTTTGAACTACTTCAAAACTTGTCAAGGTACGTACTCATTGAAAAATCTTATCAAGCGTCTTGATCTATCTCTATAGATCTTGATGCTCAATATGTAAGCAGCTTCACCGAGGTCTTTCTTTGAAAAATAATTATTCAAGTTTTTTCTTATGCTATCCAGAAATTCAGTATCATTTCCGATCAACAATATGTCATCCGCATATAATATCAGAAATGCTACAGAGCTCCCACTCACTTTCTTGTAAATACAACTTCTCCAAAAGTCTGTATAAAACTATATGCTTTATTCAACTCATCAAAGCGTATATTCCAACTCCGAGATGCTCGCACCAGTCCATACATGGATCGCTGGAGCTTGCACACTTTGTTAGCACCTTTAGGATTGACAAAAATTTCTTGTTGTATCATATACAAATCTTCTTTAAGAAATCCATTAAGGAATGCAGTTTTGACATCCATTTGCCAGATTTCATAAAATGTGGCAATTGCTAACATGATTTGAACAGACTTAAGCATCGCTACGAGTGAGAAATCTCATCGTATTCAACACCTTGATCTTGTTGAAAACCTTTTTGCGACAATTTGAGCTTTGTAGATAGTAACACTACTATCAGCGTCCGTCTTCCTCTTGAAGATCCATTTATTCTCAATGGCTCGCCCATCATTGGGCAAGTCAATCAAAGTCCATACTTTGTTCTTTATACATGGATCCCATATCAGATTTCATGGCCTTAAGCCATTTCGCGGAATCTGGGCTCATCATCGCTTCCTCACAGTTCGTAGGTTCATCATGGTCAAGTAACATGACCTCCAGAACAGGATTACCATACCACTCTGGTGTGGAACGTACTCTGGTTGACCTACAAGGTTCGGTAGTAACTTGATCCAAAGTTTCATGATCATCATCATTAACTTCCTCACTTACTGGTGTAGGAATCACTGGGACTGATTTCAGTGATGAACTACTTTCTAATAAGTGAGCAGGTATAATTACCTCATCAAGTTCTACTTTCCCCCCACTCACTTCTTTCGAGAGAAACTCCTTCTCTAGAAAGGATCCATTCTTAGCAACGAATATCTTGCCTTCGGATCTGTGATAGAAGGTGTACCCGACAATTTATTTTGGGCATCCTATGAAGATGCATTTCTCTGATTTGGGTTCGAGCTTATCAGGTTGAAGCTTTTTCACATAAGCATCGCAGCCCCAAACTTTAAGAAACGACAACTTGGGTTTCTTGCCAACCCATAGAGTTCATAAGGTGTCGTCTCAATGGATTTAGATGGTGCCCTATTTAACATGAATGCAGCCGTCTCTAAAGAATAACCCCAAAACGATAGTGGTAAATCAGTGAGAGACATCATAGATCGCGCCATATCTAATAAAGTGTGGTTACGACGTTCGGACACACCATTACATTGTGGTGTTCCAAGTGGCGTGAGTTGCGAAACTATTCTGCATTGTTTCAAATGAAGACCAAACTCGTAACTCAAATATTCTCCTCCACGATCAGATCGTAGAAACTTTATTTTCTTATTACGATGATTTTCCACTTCACTCTAAAATTCTTTGAACTTTTCAAATGTTTCAGACTTATGTTTCATTAAGTAGATATACCCATATCTGCTCAAATCATCTGTGAAGGTGAGAAAATAACGATATCCGCCGCGAGCCTCAACACTTATCGAATCGCATACATCGGTATGTATTATTTCCAATAAGTCAGTTGCTCGCTCCATTGTTCCAGAGAACGGAGTCTTAGTCATCTTGCCCATGAGGCATGGTTCGCAAGCATCAAGTGATACATAATCAAGTGATTCCAAAAGTCCATCAGCATGGAGTTTCTTCATGCGCTTTACACCAATATGACCTAAGCGGCAGTACCACAATAGGTTGCACTATCATTATTAACTTTGCATCTTTTGGCTTCAATAGTATGAATATGTGTATCACTACGATCGAGATTCAATAAACCATTCACCTTGGGTGTATGACTACAGAAGGTTTTATTCACGTAAATAGAATAACAATTATTCTTTGACTTAAATGAATAACTGTATTGCAATAAACATGATCAAATCATATACCTTTGTTCACTTTGCCATCCTTCTTATTCGCCAAGTATCTAGGGCAGTTCCACTTCCAATTACTATTTCCTTTGCAGTAGAAGCACTTAGTTTCAGGCTTGGGTCTAGCTTTGGGCTTCTTCATGGGAGTGGCAACTTGCTTGCCGTTCTTCTTGAAGTTTCCTTTCTTTCCCTTGCCCTTTTACTTGAAACTAGTGGTCTTGTCAACCATCAACACTTGATGCTTTTTCTTGATTTCTACCTTCGCCGATTTCAGCATTGCGAAGAGCTTTGGGAATCGTTTCCATTATCCCTTTCATATTATAGTTCATCATGAAGTTCTAGTAACTTGGTGATAGTGACTAGAGAACTTTGTCAATCACTATCTTATTGGGAAGATTAACTCCCACTTGATTCAAGTGATTGTAGTACTCAGACATTCTGAGCACATGCTCACTCGTTGAGCTATCCTCCTCCATCTTGTAGGCAAAGTACTGTCAAAGGTCTCATACCTCTTGACACGGGCATGAGTATGAGATACCAATTTCAACTCTTGGAACATCGTATATGCTCTGTGGCGTTCAAAACATTTTTGAAGTCCTGGTTCTAAGCCATAAAGCATGGTGCACTAAACTATCAAGTAGTCACCATACCGAGCTTGTCAAACATTCACAACGTCTGCATCTACTCCTGCAATAGGTCTGTCACCTAGCAGTGCATCAAGGACATAATTCTTCTGTGCAGCAATGAGGATAATCCTAAGATCACACACCTAGTCCGCATCATTGCTACTATCATCTTTCAAAATAGTTTTTCTCTAGGAACATATCAAAAATAAACGGGAAGATAAATCACGAGCTATTGATCTACAACATAGTTATCCAAATACTATCAGGACTAAGTTCATGATAAATCAAAGTTCAATTAATCATATTACTTAAGAACTCCCACTTAGATAGACATCCCTCTAGTCATCTAAATGACCACGTGATCCAAATCAACTAAACCATGTCCGATCATCACGTGAGATGGAGTAGTTTTCAATGGTGAACATCACTATGTTGATCATATCTACTATATGATTCACGCTTGACCTTTCGGTCTCCAGTGTTCCGATGCCATATCTGCATATGCTAGGCTCATCAAGTTTAACTCGAGTATTCCACGTGTGCAAAACTGGCTTGCACCCATTGTATGTGAATGCAGAGCTTATCACACCCAATCATCACGTGGTGTCTCGGCACGACGAACTTTGGCAATGGTGCATACTCAGGGAGAACACTTATACCTTGAAATTTAGTGAGAGATCATCTTATAATGCTACCTCGTACTAAGAAAAAAGATGCATAAAAGATAAACATCACATGCAATCAAAATATGTGACATGATATGGCCATGATCATCTTGCGCCTTTGATCTCCATCTCCAAAGTACTTCATGATCTCTATCGTCACCGGCATGACACCATGATCTCCATCATCTTGATATCTATCAATGTGTCACATGGTCGTCTCGCCAACTATTGCTCTTGCAACTATTGCTATCGCATAGCGATAAAGTAAAGCAATTATTTGGCACGCTTGCATCTTATGCAATAAAGAGACAACCATAAGGCTTCTGCCAGTTGCCGATAACTTCAACAAAACATGATCATCTCATACAACAACTTATATCTCATCACGTCTTGACCATATCACATCACAACAAGCCCTGCAAAAACAAGTTAGACGTCCTCTACTTTGTTGTTGCAAGTTTTACGTGGCTGCTACGGGCTGAGCAAGAACCGTTCTTACCTACGCATCAAAAACCACAACGTGGTATAGTGATTGCTTTTTGATCTTCAGAAAGAACCATGTTCATTGAATCCGATTCAACTAAAGTTGGAGAAACAGACACCCACTAGCCACCTGTGTGTGAAGCACGTTGGTAGAACCAGTCTCGCGTAAGCGTACGCGTAATGTCGGTCTGAGCCCTTCATCCAACAATACCGCTGAATCAAGAATCAACTAGTGACGGCAAGCAATATGTATATACCCACGCCCACAACTCCTTTGTGTTCTACTCGTGCATATAACATCTACGCATTGACCTGGCTCGGATGCCACTGTTGGGGAACGCAGTAATTTCAAAAAATTCCTACGCACACGCAAGATCTATCATGGTGATGCATAGCAACGAGAGGGGAAGAGTGTTGTCCACGTACCCTCATAGACCGTAAGCGGAAGCGTTATGACAATGCGGTTGATGTAGTCGTACGTCTTCACGATCCGACCGAACCTAGTACCAAAAATACGGCACCTCCGCGATCTGCACACGTTCAACTCAGTGACGTCCCACGAACTATCGATCTAGCCGAGTATCGAGGGAGAGCTTCGTCAGCACGACGGCGTGATGACGGTGATGATGATGCTACTGTCGCAGGGATTCGCCTAAGCACTACGATGATATGACCGAGGTGGATTATGGTGGAGGGGGGCACCGCACATAGCTAAGGGATCAATGATCAACTTGTGTGTCTATGGGGTGCCCCCTGGCCACGTATATAAAGGATGGAGGGAGGAGGAGGCCAGCCCTTATAGGGCGCGCCCAAAGTGTGGAGTCCTACTAGGACTCCCTAGTCCTAGTAGGATTCCACCTCCCACATGGAATAGGAAAAAGGGAAGGGGGAAGGAGAAGGAAGGAAGGGGCGCCCCCTTTCCCTAGTCCAATTCGGACCAGTCCATCGGGAAGGGGCGCGGCCACCCTTGAGGCCTTTCTCTCCTTTCTTGTATGGCCCATTAAGGCCCAATACGAATTTCCGTAACTCTTCATACTCCGAAAAATACCCGAATCACTCAGAACCTTTCCGATGTCCGAATATAGCCTTCCAATATATCGATCTTTATGTCTCGACCATTTCGAGACTCCTCGTGATGTCCCCGATCTCATCCGAGACTCCGAACAAACTTCGGTCATCAAATCACATAACTCATAATACAAATCGTCACAGAACGTTAAGCGTGCGGACCCTACGGGTTAGAGAACTATGTAGACATGACCGAGACTCATCCCCAGTCAAATAACCAATAGCGGAACCTGGATGCTCATTGGTTCCTACATATTCTACGAAGATCTTTATCGGTCAAACCGCATAACAACATACGTTGTTCCCTTTGTCATCGGTATGTTACTTGCCCGAGATTCGATCGTCTGTATCTCAATACCTAGTTCAATTTTGTTACCGGCAAGTCTCTTTACTCGTTCCGTAATGCATCATCCCGCAACTAACTCATTAGTCACAATGCTTGCAAGGCTTATAGTGATGTGCATTACCGAGAGGGCCCAGAGATACCTCTCCGATATACGGAGTGACAAATCCTAATCTCGATGTATGCCAACTTAACAAACACCATCAGAGACACCTGTAGAGCATCTTTATGATCACCCAGTTACGTTGTGACGTTTGATAACACACAAGGTGTTCCTCCGGTATTCGGGAGTTGCATAATCTCATAGTCCGAGGAACATGTATAAGTCATGAAGAAAGCAGTATCAATGAAACTGTAATGATCAACGTGCTAAGCTAACGTATGGGTCAAGTCAATCACATCATTCTCTAATAATGTGACCCCGCTTATCAAATGACAACTCTTTGTCCATGGCTAGGAAACTTAACCATCTTTGATTAATGAGCTAGTCAAGTAGAGGCATACTAGTGACACTCTGTTTGTCTATGTATTCACACATGTACTAAGTTTCCGATTAATACAATTCTAGCATGAAAAATAAACATTTATCATGATATAAGGAAATATAAATAACAACTTTATTATTGCCTCTAGGGCATATTTCCTTCAGGTTTCACTAGAGGCTTCTCTCAAGATAGCAAATAATACGGCGGGTGAACAAATTACTACCGAGCAATTGATAGAAAAGCTTAAAGTTATGACGATATCTAAGTCAATGTTCATGAATATAGGCATCACGTCCGTCTCAAGTAGATCGAAATGATTCTGCATCTACTACTATTACTTAACACATCGACCGTTATCCAGCATGCATCTAGAGTATTAAGTTCATAAAGAATAGAGTAACGCATTAAGATGACATGATGTAGAGGGATTAACTCAAGCAATATGATGAAAACCCCATCTTTTTATCATCGATGGCAACAATACAATACGTGCCTTCCTGCCCCTACTGTCACCGGGAAAGGACACCGCAAGATTGAACCCAAAGCTAAGCACCTCTCCTATTGCAAAAAAAACAATCTAGTTGGCCAAACCAACCCGATAATTCAAAGAGAAATACAAAGACATCAAATTATGCATATAAGTATTTAGAGAAGATTCAAAAATATTCATACATAAGCTGATCATAAATCCACAATTCATTGTATCTCGGCAAACACACTGCGGGTTCGCAATGGTTTTCATAACAATCAAGGTTCGCATACTTTGACAAAGTTTTCAGAAAAAAAAACTAGATAATTGTTTGGAAACGCTATCGCTCAACCGATGGATGTTTGTGTGTGCGTCCACCTTCTCCGTAGCCATTGGATTTGATTTAGATCGAACAACTCTGAAGCAATCTTTATCCTAGTGCAGTTATTACAACCCACCCACTGTTTCAGTTGGCCTCACCGAAACAAATGGTCTGCTGCAGACCTGCCAAACCGAGCGCCCTTGCCTATAGATTGTCGTCAGGAGCGCATCCATGCCGAATCTCCACAGCCAAACGCCTCCCGACGACCGGATCCGACAAGATCCGCCACGCAGGCGTGGAGCACCAACAACCTCACCGGTGTTCTGGCACCACCAGCGCTAGTAGCAGCCACATCACCATGCCGTACTTCCATGCCGACTCCAAGTTTCTACAACAACAATGTTGTTGCGGAACAACAACATCGAAAGACAACTGTGTTACTACGCGATGCGGCCAGAGATGTTGTTGCAATTTTTGCAACAAGGTTCTTGTTACAGAAAATTAGACGCAGCAGGAGATGTGTTTGCAATTTTTGCAACAAGGGTCTTGTTGCAAAAAAATAGAGAAGAAGAGGTTTCGCGACGAAGGTTTGTCGCAGGAAATTAAGGAATAATGGATTTCGCAACAAAGGTCTTATTGCAAGAAATTAGAGAAGAGAAAATTTCGCAACAAGCGTATTGTCGAAATAAATTAGAGAGGAGGAACTGACAGCTCGAGTCACAAAATCGAACGGCTCGCGAGGCGACGGATGATCCATCGGCCCACACGTACCATGCCCCATAATTGTTTGTACTTTAGCTTATAGGTTAGGTCATCCTTTACATGCCTATGTTATTAACGAAATGGCTAACAAAATATCCGCTCCGATCCGAAAATACTTATGAGAGAAATGGATAAAATGGATGTATTTAGAAGTAAAATACGTTTAAATATTATCTCTCTGATAAGTTTTCGGACGAAGGGATTTTAAACACTTATTGGCTTACCAAATAAAATGAACCTTTTTTGTAAGCCAATAAATTACTTACCAAATAAATGTTTATCAAATAAAATCATTTTTTTCACACAGCCGCATTAATATGGACAGTCAAATCATGGCCAACCTACTAAAATATTTATAGATCCGTTACAGTGTGTGGACAATTATCTAGTAAAATATATATCATATGAAAATGTTTTTTTTCTAAATCTAATTGCATGGAAATTTGATAAAAAGAAGTATAAACTTGGGCAAAGTTTACAAATTTTGACTCTTATAAACAAATATGCACTGTATTTTCAGACAAAGTACTTACATTGAAAAGGGATTGACTATATTTTTGCGAGGGAAAAGGCGATTGATTGTTTTTTAATACAGTATAGATGTAGATACTCATATATATGCACATACATTCATCTTTATGAGTGCACACACGCACACCCAATCTTTATCTCTATGAGCATCTCCGAAAGACTGAGCTGGCACATCATTTTGAGATTGACGAAGTCGCCACAGATGCCTTCATAGTTGGTGGGAATGTCATCTCCCACTGTACGCACATCGTCGGAAGGCCTAGAATAAATTCAGGAAAATACGAGCACCAATATAAGTCTGAGACTTGAGCTCGGATGAGAAGGAGATACCACTGTCCTCTTAACCATCCAACCACAGATTGATTCAAAAAAATGATTGTTGAACATACATGAATGAGCACTTTTTTTTAACAAAGATATCCTTTTTCATCTTAACTATTCAATGTAAGACTTAGGCCATGATTTTTACGGTTGTCCCTCCTGAGGAATGTACAAGCCATGGGATTGGTTGGCTTCCAAACTTTTCACAAACAATCATTCTTTTAGGAAGCCACCGTTCGCTATCAGGGATGGTATTTGCAAAACGGCCCAGTTGGCAGTTTTTAGAGTAGGGGGTGGCATTTTTATAAACTTCCATGGCAGTTTTTAATTTCAAAGTAATATTTTGAGAAGCCGCCATCCACGATATCTTGATCGTCGGTTCTAGGGCCGTTCGCTGGGGCCTCATCCCAATGAACGTCACCAGGTATTTTCGTTCTTTGAACATTTTTTGCAAAATATTTAGGTAACTTTGAACATTTTTTGCAAAATTGTTAAGTCAAAAAGTTCATCGATAGTACAAGATCTAATCAATATGGATCGCTCGACTGTCGCAAAACATCAAAATCCTGCATGTGGCACATTTTTCTCAATGCATGCCATAAACCCTCGGTCTATTCATATGTTATCACAACATTTGGAGCACATCCCACAACAATGGAAAACCTTGATATATGTAATAAATCACCATTCACTGCTATCAAAGCAATGAAGATGGATTGCAGCATAGTGGCGTCTTTATCTTTATACGTACTAGCTGCAATGAGGACATACATATTCCAATGGTTCAACATCAATCTTGTCCGATATATACATACATCCATCATATTCTACATTGTAAGATTTAATTCGATTTGAGTATGGATAAGGGAAGACAAGGTAAGTTTTGATTTAGTTGAGGTTTTAGTAATATTTGAATTGATTTGGTTATGGGTAGGGGAAGGTAGGGTGGTAATATTTGACTTAATTCGATTGAGTAAGTGCAGGACATGATTTTGGGAAAGTATTGATTTATTTTACATTAATCCAAGTTCCTGTGGTTTTTATTTTGTGCGGCGTCGGTTGTGATTACCAAAAAAATCAACAGGAAACCAAAGAGGTAGGGGTGTGGGGAGGAAAAAAATAGAGGAGGAGGTGAGGTGAACCTACCCACTCCCTTTAATAGTATATAGAGATAAAAGGACGTACAGTTCCACTTTACATCATTTTTTCCCGACCATCCTCGTCTACCCCCCTTCCATACGTTACCCCACCCTCTCATCGGTTTTTCATCATTTCGGTCTTCTTTGGTTACGATTTTCATCTGTCGGTCAAATCTCTACTACCTAAAAAGGCGTAAGGTTTCATCTTACATCAATTTTCTTCTGCGCATCCTTTGTCTGCCCTTCCTTCATACATTACCCCAACCCTTCCATCGTTTTTTCATCCCTCCCAAGTTCTTCGGTAATGGATTTCATATGTTGAGTCAAATCAGGTCAATATTTGGTAACTCTGATCGGTCGAATAATATAAATATTTGATAAGGCAATAAATTCATAGCCGGTAATCAATATCTTCTTTGGCAATAAATATTTGATAGTACAATAAAAAATGAATGGTCACCAGGGAGGAGAGCTTCCCCACCTGAACATATTACCACTCAAACAAAGTTTTATAAGTCAAATTACAACACATATCCCATCTTAAAATCGAGTAATTCTCGGGAGTTTAGAGGATAAGTTCATGAGCCACTACCTAGCAAAGTCTCTTTGTTCATTGCCTTTGAAGCGGTGGATCCACAGAGAGAAATCAATGAAAATATTTCTTAGAGTGATTCTAGATAGGTGAAATTCATCCCCGAGATACTAAAAAATTGCTTGAATTCCACATCTTCCAGAGTATAGATGGGGCAACATTAAGCCAAACATTGGGGTTTAGCCCATCAGGTTATCTAGTATCCTGAATGGCAATCAAGTCTATTGGAGGTAAAATACAAAGCAACACCCAAACTTGTATTGCAAAGGAGCATCGCCAAACCAGATAAATGGCAACCAAGCCTGTTGGAAGTATAGTACAATAAATCCATGGGAAGGAATCAATCATCTCTACTCCTAATGGAGCACTTGGTAGCCTGATACGGTTTATTTTCGTCTGATTTTTTATCGTCCCACCTCCCACCATCCCATCCCAGTGGTTTATTTTCGCCTCACCTCTCACACGATGAAAAAAGTCTAAACAGATCAGAACATTCCATGCGAGTGCAAGTTATTTAGTAATGTCCTTATGTGAAAGAGTCAATCACGGTTAACCTATACAAAACAAATCTAAATTAATTAATCTTACCATAAGTCGCTCAATCATATTAATTAATATTTCCATACATCACCAAAAATACAATAATTAAAATTACCATACGTTGTCCAATCACATCTCTAATCTAATCTTAAAAGGAATACGTCATATACATAGTCTATAGGTCCTTTAGTTCATTCGTTACCAGGTTCCACCGATCGATACACAATCCCTTTGATTTTTTGTTGCGTCGCTGGCTCCTCCCCCGAGTCTCTCCCAAGGAAGGAAATCAATGAGCAATCCCTCCTTCCAAGTGAAGCATGTGTTGACCAAGGAAAAAATCGGCTAGCAATCCCCTTTGATCCGATCGATTAACTGCAGATGGACGTGCCTAGAGAGAAGAAAGGGGTAGAGTCGTAGAGTGCTGCCTCCTGCTATATCACACCATGCCTCTGGCCACCCTGCATTTCTCGTGTCGGCGCACGATGTGGCGGTACGGTCGTCGTGCATGCCACCACCCACGTCATCCATGAGGCCCTAGCTGCTCCAATCCGATGGCCCCTTCCCCTACATCCTCAACCTCGTCAAATACTCAGATCCGGGAGGACGCAAGAAGGCCGACACGGAGGACATGCAGGGGCGCACGATGATGCGGGTTGCCGTCGGTCTCGGGTCCAAGGTGTGCCTGCACTCGCTCGCGGACATGGGGGGATGTAGACTACGTGCGACACGCCAGTGCAGGAGGTGCTTAGACAGATGCATTGGACCTGGTCACTGACGCGGTGGCACCCGACTCCGCAGCGCAGCTGTTGGGGATATGACTATCAGGTATGACCCACCCAGGAGGGGCCGGGTCATCCCTATGGCGGTTCATCTCAATGAAGCCCAAGAGCATATTAACAATGGCGGTTCATAGATAGGCTTAGTAGAGGGCCCAAACCCGAAGGCGGCTTAAGGCCCACGGATATAAACCGCCATGTATATAGACTTGTATTGTAAGGCATGTAAGAAAGGTCACCGAGCTGGATACGTTGTATGAGCCGGTCGGGACTCTATAGGCCGCAGGGCCTCAACCCGTGTATATAAGGGGACGACCCGGCGGCGGCTTAGGACAAGAAAGAACAGATCGAGAGCCAGGTAAAGCTTATTTGCTCCCTGCTCATCAAAACTCTAGCAATACCACCTCCAACTGGATTAGGCTTTTACCTTCACCGCAAGGGGCCGAACCAGTATAAACTCCTCATGTCCTTTGTCCTCATTACCCCTTTAAGCTAACCTCATTGCGATGGCTCCATGACTAAGTCCTCACACTAGGACATCTGCCATGACAATTCCACGACAGTTGGCGCCCACCGTGGGGCTATCGCACGATGGTTTCAAGTTCTTAGAGGGCAACTTCGAAGGGATCAAAGGATACACCGTGGGCCGGATGACCAAGAGTCGCCATGGCAAGCTCTACATCGACGATGCAGGCTGGGGCCCCCAGGCCGGCTCAATTGCATACGGGTACCGGGTCCCCTTAGGCGGAATTCACGTCTTCATTGGCAAGATCGGCGAACCGGGCCCTGAGTCGGACATCTGCACCGACATCATCAAGACGGCTCAGCGTGCGAGACCCGCCCGGGTTCGGCCCGCCATGAATCGTGCCTTCGTGGGGTTTACCCATGGAGCGGAATCTGAGGATAGATCGGCATCTGGTGGAGAGACTGTCGTTTATTCTGATGGTGAGTCGTCCATCGGTGAGACCGAGACATTGTATCAACTACAAGACGGCCGGCTTGGGGGTTGTTTCAATGGCGACAGTATTCCGAACCCCTGTGAGCTGCCGAACCAGGTTGCAATCTTCATGGCCGGTACACAGCCCGTGCAACACTCGTCGACTGCAGCAGAGCTGATTTCCGGGTCAGCAGCGGCAACGGCTGCCGGGGCAGGAGGCCCTGTGTGCTCGCCGGCTCAGGTCTTAACTGACTTGCTGGATAAGCTGACAACTCTGTTAACAGTAGTGGTTAACCTGGCAGATAAGGATCATCATAATGCGGCAGACGCAAAATTACGTGATGAGATAGCACATGCCAAGGAGGAGCTAAACGTAGAAAACGCCAGGATGGCCGAGGAGTGGGCTGCTTTGCATTCTCAGGCACAACGGATTCAGTCGGAGTCTTGTCGGCTCATGCTAGATCAGAACGCTTCAAACGAAGTCATGGGGAGGAGGCATCAGACTCGTCTGCCCTCGGTTTACAAGGCAAGAAATCTCTTTAACACGCCAGAAGCAGGAACCAGTAACCCAGCAGTGGTAAACCTGGTCGAAGCACCTGGGACGGGTATGCCAGTTCAGCCGCGCACGACGGACCCGCCGCATGATAACCCACAAGTATAGGGGATCACAACAATTTTCGAGGGTAGAGTATTCAACCCAAATTTATTGATTCGACACAAGGGGGCCGAAGAATATTCTCAAGTATTAGCAGCTGAGTTGTCAATTCAACCACACCTGGAAAACTTAATATCTGCAGCAAAGTGTTTAGTAGCAAAGTAATATGATAGTAGTGGTAACGGTGGTAAATTAACGGTAGCAAAAGTAATTTTTGGTGTTTTGTAGTGATGATAACAATAGCAACGGAAAAGTAAATAAGCGAAGAACAATATATGGAAAGCTCGTAGGCAATGGATCGGTGATGGAGAATTATGCCGGATGTGGTTCATCATGTAACAGTCATAACCTAGGGTGACACAGAACTAGCTCCAATTCATCAATGTAATGTAGGCATGTATTCCGAATATAGTCATACGTGCTTATGGAAAAGAACTTGCATGACATCTTTTGTCCTACCCTCCCGTGGCAGCGGGGTCCTAGCGGAAACTAAGGGATATTAAGGCCTCCTTTTAATAGAGTACCGAACAAAGCATTAACACATAGTGAATACATGAACTCCTCAAACTACGTCATCACCGGTAAGTATCCCGATTATTGTCACTTCGGGGTTAACGGATCATAACACATAATAGGTGACTATAGACTTGCAAGATAGGATCAAGAACTCTCATATATTGATGAAAACATAATAGGTTCAGATCTGAAATCATGGCACTCGGGCCCTAGTGACAAGCATTAAGCATAGCAAAGTCATAGCAACATCAATCTCAGAACATAGTGGATACTAGGGATCAAACCCTAACAAAACTAACTCGATTACATGATAAATCTCATCCAACCCATCACCGTCCAGCAAGCCTACGATGGAATTACTCACGCACGAGTGAGCATCATGAAATTGGTGATGGAGGAAGGTTGATGATGACGATGGCGACGGATTCCCCTCTCCGGAGCCCTGAACGGACTCCAGATCAGCCCTCCCAAGAGAGTTTAGGGCTTGGCGGCGGCTCCGTATCGTAAAACGCGATGAATCCTTCTCTCCTGTTTTTTCTCCCGAAAGTGAATATATGGAGTCAAGGTTGAGGTCGGTGGAGCGTCAGGGGGCCCACGAGGCAGGGGGCGCGCCCCCACCCTCGTGGACAGGTGGAGGCCCCCTGACGTGGATCTTCCTTCAGTATTTTTATATATTCCAAAATAATTCTCCGTTGATTTTCAGGTCATTTCGAGAACTTTTATTTCTGCACAAAAATAACACCATGGCAATTCTGCTGAAAACAGCGTCAGTCCGGGTTAGTTCCATTCAAATCATGCAAGTTAGAGTCCAAAACAAGGGCAAAGTGTTTGGAAAAGTAGATACGACGAAGACGTATCAACTCCCCCAAGCTTAAACCTTTGCTTGTCTTCAAGCAATTCAGTTGATAAACTGAAAGTGATAAAGAAAAACTTTTACAAACTCTGTTTGCTCTTGTTGTTGTAAATATGTAAAGCCAACATTCAAGTTTTCAGCAAAGATTATCAACTAACCATATTCGCAATAACATTTAGGTCTAATGTTTACTCATATCAATGGCATAATCAAGTAGCGAGCAATAATAATAAATCTCGGATGACAACACTTTCTCAAAACAATCATGATATGATATAACAAGATGGTATCTCGCTAGCCCTTTCTGAGACCGCAAAACATAAATGCAGAGCACCTTTAAAGATCAAGGACTGACTAGACATTGTAATTCATGATAAAAGAGATCCAGTCAAGTCATACTCAACGTAAACTAACAGTAATGGATGCAAATGATAGCGGTGCTCTCCAACTGGTGCTTTTTAATAAGAGGGTGATGACTCAACGTAAAAGTAAATCGATAGGCCCTTCGTAGAGGGAAGCATGGATTTGTAGAGGTGCCAGAGCTCGGTTTTGAAATAGATATGAATAATATTTTGAGAAGTATACTTTTATTGTCAACAAAGCAACAAAGAGATGGCGATATCTTCCATGCTACACACATTATAGGCGGTTCCCAAACAGAATGGTAAAGTTTATACCCCCTCCACCAACAAGCATCAATCCATGGCTTGCTCGAAACAATGAGTGCCTCCAACTAACAACAATCCCGGGGGAGTTTTGTTTGCAGTTATTTTGATTTGATTTGCATAAAGCATGGGACTGGGCATCCCGGTGACCAGCCATTTTCTCATGAGTGAGGAGTGGAGTCCACTCCTCTTGAGAATAACCCACCTAACATGGAAGATATGGACATCCCTAGTTGATACATGAGCTATTCGAGCATACAAAACAGAATGTTTATTTCAAGGTTTAGAGTTTGGCACATACAAATTTACTTGGAACGGCAGGTAGATACCGTATCTAGGTAGGTATGGTGGACTAATATGGAACAACTTTGGGGTTTATGGAATTGGATGCAAAAGCAGTATTCCCGCTTAGTACAAGTGAAGGCTAGCAAAAGACTGGGAAGCGACCAGCTAGAGAGCGACAACAGTCATGAACATGCATTAAAATTAATCAACACCGAATGCAAGCATGAGTAGGATATAATGCACCATGAACATAAATATCGTAGAGGCTATGTTGATTTTGTTTCAACTACATGCGTGAACATGTGCCAAGTCAAGCCACTCGAATCTTCAAAAGAGGATACCACCCTATCATACCACATCACAACCATTTTAATAGCATGTTGGCACGCAAGGTAAACCATTATAAGCTCCTAGCTAATTAAGCATGGCATAAGCAACTATAATCTCTAATTGTCATTGCAAACATGTTTATTCATAATAGGCTGAATCAGGAACGATGAACTAATCATATTTACAAAACAAGAGAGGTCGAGTTCATACCAGCTTTTCTCATCTCAATAAGTTCATCATATAATCATCATTATTGCCTTTCACTTGCACGACCGAATAGTGTGGATAATAATAATAGTGCACGTGCATTGGACTAAGCTGGAATCTGCAAGCATTCAATTCAAGAGAGAAGACAAGGTAATATGGGCTCTTTGTCAGATCAACGATAATGCATATAAGAGCCACTTTAACATTTTCATTATGGTCTTCTCCTATCGACCCCCAAAGAACAAGAAAAGAAATAAAACTATTTACACGGGAAAGCTCCCTGTCGGTGTCAAAACTGGCGGATCTTGGGTAGGGGGTCCCGAACTGTGCGTCTAAGGCGGATGGTAACAGGAGGCAGGGGACACGATGTTTTACCCAGGTTCGGGCCCTCTTGATGGAGGTAAAACCCTATGTCCTGCTTGATTTATTCTTGATGATATGAGTATTACAAGAGTTGATCTACCACGAGATCGGAGAGGCTAAACCCTAGAAGCTAGCCTATGGTATGATTGTATGTTGTCCTACGGACTAAAACCCTCCGGTTTATATAGACACCGGAGGGGGCTAGGGTTACACAAGGTCGGTTACAAAGGAGGAGATATACATATCCGTATTGCCTAGCTTGCCTTCCACGCCAAGTAGAGTCCCATCCGGACACGAGACGAAGTCTTCAATCTTGTATCTTCATAGTCCAACAGTCCGGCTGTCCGGAGACCCCCTAATCCAGGACTCCCTCAGTAGCCCCGAACCAGGCTTCAATGACGATGAGTCCGCGCAGTGTTGTCTTCGGCATTGCAAGCGTGTTCCTCCTCCGAATACACCACGGAAGAATTTGAATACAAGGATAGTGTCCGACCCTGCAAAATAAGTTCCACATACCATCGTAGAGAGAATAATATTTCCACAAATCTAATCTGCTGACACGTTTTGGCAACATGACATTATGCCATGGCCCGGTGATTATTCGAACCGTTTCCTTTAACTAGCCCCGCACATAACGCGAGGCAGTTTTTGACACGTCTTGTCAAAGCAGAGATCGTGTCCCCCTTATTACGGGATTCTCATCAATACGGGCGTGGGTAACCCAACCGCGCCATCAATTACGGCGCTTGGGGGATAAGCGAGTTTTACCAGGCTAGTGGGGGCGCATAGTTTCGGCCGCCCTTATAAGGGGATAAGGTTTAACCTTTTTCTACCCACGCCTTCTTCCTCCTTGCTCATCCATTCTTGCGCACTCGAGCTCCAACGCCCAAGTCCACATCCTTCTCCTCAACCTTCTCCAAACATGTCCGGAGCGGGAGGCAAGTGGATGGCTTCCTCCGTTACGGAGACACATCAAAAAGCTGCGCGGAGCCGGATACTTAGCCGCGAATATCGCGCATCGGCTGCCCGCTGCGGGGCAGATCGTTCCTACCCCGGAACCTCATGAGAGGGTAGTTTTCCTCCACCACTTCCTCCGCGGACTGGGGTTTCCTCCATCCATTCGTCCGTGGTCTCATGTTCTACTACGGGCTGGACTTCCATGATCTGGCCCCGAACTTCATCCTAAACATTTTGGCGTTCATGTCATGTGTGAGGCTTTCCTCCGCATCCGGCCCCACTTCGGCCTGTGGTTGAAGACCTTCAATATCAAGCCGAAGGTGGTGGGGGGCCAACAAGCAGAATGCGGCGGAGCCATGGTGGGCAAGATGCCTAATGTTATATGGCTTGAAGGCTCCTTCATGGAGACCATAAAGGGGTGGCAATCGGCATGGTTCTACATCACCGAGCCCGCGGCACCAACTGGTGGATGCCCCCGAGTTTCGATCCGGAATCCCCACGCGGCTCACCTCCTGGAAAGAGAAGAGCTTGTCTTGGGGTTCATCGGTGGAGCTGGACGGACTCCAGAAATGTATCCAGAATATGGCAGCAAGAAGCTCAAGCTTGTCAACATAGTCCAGTCATGCTCATCCGCCGGATTCTCCCGTGTCAACACGGGATTTTAACTTGTGGGAGTTCGACCCGGACCAACACCAGACTCTAAGCGAGCTCTTCGACACAACACACAAGGACGTCTGGAGGGTGCTGTTTAACAGCGCCGAGGTCCCTCCCTCTCTCACCGAGGACCGTGGGCTAAGCGCGAAGCGCCTAGCGCATTCGGTGAGTTCTATACATCGGTAGGATATTTATTTCCCCTAGCTTAACCATGCGCAGGGTCTGAGCTCCATGCCTTTGACAGGACTGGGTGGAGACGTCGGGCAGATTAACTGTCCGGCCCCGCTGCCCGAAGACACTGCGGACGCTCTCCTGAGAGATGCTGACTCCGGCTCCTTACAAGGTGCCGGAGAAGATCAAGAAGGCCAAGGGAACCCGAAAGAGTTCCCGACGCTAGGTGTTATCGGACTCATCGTCCAATAATTCCGCGACGCACTCCTGGGAGACGAGGAAGAAGATGAGATGCTCCCCCTCCAGTCGGGGGAGACAAGAAAAGGAAGGCCGCCCCAACTGGGGGGGGGGGGCGAAGGGTCCAAGAAGGCAAGGACTCTCCTTCCGGACTACCCACCACCGCCGCCGAAGGTGGACACGAGTGGCTGCTCAGGGCCAAGCCCCTGGCGAAGTCGTAAGTATTCGGATACCAGAGTAACTCATAGCATACCTTTGTCGCACTGCTTCTCCTAACGCCGAATTATGATTATGCAGACCGCCCCGACCCGTATCGATGTATCTTCGTCGGACGGCTCCCTGGGCTCGTCGGATATGGACAACGATCCACTTCCGACCGCCACTCCGCTTGCCCGCCGGACAATGCCGAGGGTGTTGTCTCAAGAGGCACCGGGTCGAGGGGAAAACAGTCCCGGAGGCGGCCTCAAGGTGACCTTCGGACTCCGGGAGCAAGGCTTCCCGAGGGCTCCGAGTTCGCCTCAGATCGAACACGCGCGTCGAAACCTCAGTAGTTCTGGACTCGGGCAGGCGGCCTCCTTCAAAAGGGGCAAGACGCATGTGCAGTGAACTCTGTCCATCCAGAGGCACTGGACAATCTGCTGGGAGCGCTTCGCAGCGCTTCATCGACGAAGAGCGCCACCTATTATGAGTGCGGTGGTCCAGAAGGTTCAGTCCGCCAAAGAGCGGACTGACTGAAGCTGTGCCAGCCTTCTACAGGCTTTGAGGTAAGTATTTGAAATATAGGAAAAATATTACCACATAGACAGTAGCCCCTGATGCTCTGTTCGGTGTTCACAAAGAAAAGCCGAATAGAGGATCAAACAATATCACAGGAGTCTAATATAAGTATGTCTATATGCGTATGCAGGCTTCATTGCTGGCCTCTGCGCACTGACTGCGGAGGTCGCCGTACTGAAGCAGGACCTCGAAGGGTCCAAGAAGAGCTCGGCCTTGCCAAGAGGCAGCTCGAGGAGAACAAAGGTAAGTAGTACCTAGTATATGGATATATATAAAAGAATGTGATTGCAAAATGACAGGATCATCATAAATTTGCCAGGGGCCACGACCGAGGTGGGACCCTGAAGCAAGCGCTATCGAGGCCGAAAACAAAGCGGCCCAGGAGCGCACCGAGCAGGAAAAACAAGAGGCACGGGTCGGGCGAGGTGCAGCAAGAGCTCCACGCTCTCGTGACGAAGCACGAGGCGTTGGAGCTTGACTTGAAGACGCGAGAGTCCGAGCTTGCCGCGGCCCTTGAGAGTGCAAAGAGTGCCAAGGCGAAGCCCAAAAGGCCCTCCAGGAGATTGATGCGATGAAGAAGATAGTAGCGGGTAAGGACTTCTATATGCAAAGCAAGCATGTGAAAGTAAATTACTTGTTACTTACCCGAATCCGGAGCTCTCCAGGAGCATTCGTAGATTTTCCCGCAGCGTGTCGAATGCCGCACAGTTTTACCAGGCCGAGGAGGGAAGCTCAATGGAGAAGCTGTTCTGGTCTCAGTATACTGGGACCAAACACCCGATGCCTCTGAGCGACCAGCTGAAACAACTGGTTGAGCTGCACAAGGCGGCCGAACAGGCCATGAAGGGCTTTATAGTCTGGATGTGGCCTGGCGAAGCCCTTCCCAACAGCTAGTTCGGCCTGGTAAGGTGGCTTGTGGATGCCTACCCGTGGCTGGAAGTCATTAAGCGGTCCATCTGCATCGAAGGCGCACGCCGGGCTTTTGCCCGTGTCCAAGGTGCAATGGGCCAAGATGGATGCCGTGAAGCTGGTGAAGGAAGGGCCGCCTGCGGGCAAGGAGCATCGCCACCCCGAGATGTACTATGAGGGTGTCCTGAAGGGTGCCCATCTCGTAGCGGACGAGTGTGCAAAAGATGTAATATTTGAATAAACTTGCTCGTGTAATCCTGTATTATGAAAACTTGTTCATATGCGCTATGCAACGCTTGTCTGAATTTAAAATATTACCTTCTGTTCGGCTGTTTATCAAATCTGAGAGATGGCTAGTCGTCGGCTTCTGCCCCCACGCCACGAGTGCTGGGGTGTTCGGGATAAACCTGAGCACTCTTGTTCCCATTGTTGGGTCCTTCGAGGGAGGTGCTCAGCACAACGAACAAGGCAATCGGACTATAATGCGTTATCACTCTCACTTAGCCATAGAATTCTATAATTTTAAATTTCGGCGAAGCCCCTAGTATTCGGAAGGCCGAATTTGGGGCGCGATACACGCCTTAAGCCGGACAGGGCCGACTCCTCGCTCTAAGCGGCATAAGTCTTTAGGGACTTGAAACCTCTCGAACAGCGACCAGTCTCTCGCCTTATCATGATAGTCAGTTTTAGCTTTCTCTACTGAGGTGCTTAGCCCAGCAGAACTGGGGCACAATCGCAGTAGTTCTCCCAGTGCTACCTTAGCCGATATAGCGGAACGTAAGGTACCAAAACATGGGAGTCGGGCAAACCCAACTATTGACCCAAGACATGATTCAGAGCTGATGCATATAATGCTATAAGTTCGGGGTGCCGCACTGTCGAAAGTGTTCAGACTTCTCACGCCGTATTATGGGGTGTGCTTAAGCCCCTAGAGTATTGGCCGTACCAGGGTGTACGGGTGCTAGATGTCATGAATGAACATATATATATATATATAGAAAGGAAGAATGCAATAATAGTCTTAATGCTATGCATTGTTTATTCGAAAAGGTGCGTTAAATCAGAATGATACAAGTAGTGTGATAAGCAAAAAGTAGGACTGTTTGACATGCCCCTTCCAAGGGCAAGCTGAGGAATAGTATTAAAGCAAATATTTCACTCGTTATCGTAATCCACCTGGGAGTTCCATGGTGTGACGTAGCTTTCTGCCTCCTTGGTTGCTGCATCATGTGTTCGGCAATCATGCTGCCGGACATGTTTTCCAGAGATTAATGTCCTGAAAGAGAAAAATAACAAAGCGGGAAGCCCCTAGTGTGGTTTAAGCCGCGAGTTGGAGCGTGCCGCAGTCGTGCCCACCTCCCCGCCTGTGCCCATGGTATTTTTAATGCGTAATTATGTACGCGTGGCACGGATTTCGCCATTTGGCTGGGACCGGGGTGGGGGCGGCATTGCTATGCGAGCTCGGAACGTGCCAGGCGGTCCTGTTGCCGATTACTCCGGGCGCGCTTGAAGGTGTCCGGGTCCTTAATCGCCGAACTAGTGGATTGCCTTAAGAGGCTGCTTTGCGCTTCTGCTGCGAGGGCCGCAGTGTGCTCCTTCGTGCGGAGAGAGCGCTCTGTGTTTCCATTGACTGTGATGAACCCCCGAGGTCCTGACATCTTGAGCTTGAGATATGCATAATGCGGTACCGCATTGAATCTCGCAAATGCGGTTCGCCCGAGCAGTGCATGGTAGCCACTACGGAACAGGACTATGTCGAAGACTAACTCTTCACTTCGAAGTTATCTGGGGATCCGAAGACCACTTCCAGTGTGACTGAGCCTGTGCAATGGGCCTCTACACCTGGTATGACACCTTTAAAGGTCGTTTTTGTGGGTTTGATCCTTGAGGGGTCTATACCCATTTTGCGCACTGTGTCCTGATAAAGCAGGTTCAGGCTGCTGCCGCCATCCATTAGGACTCGAGTGAGGTGAAATCCGTCAATGATTGGGTCTAGGACCAAGTGCGGCGAATCCGCCATGACGGATACTAGTGGGGTGGTCCCTGTGCGATCAAGGTGATCGGACAAGAGGACCATGGGTTGAACTTTGGGGCGACTGGCTCCAACGCATATACGTCCTGAGTGCACGCTTCCGCTTCCTCTTGGGGATGTGGGTTGCGTATACATGTTCACCGTCCGCACTTGTGGGGGGAAACCTCTTCTGTCCTCCGGTGTTCGGCTGCCGGGGCTCCTCTCGTCATCGCTATGTGACCCCTTATCTTTGTTTTCAGCATTTAACTTGCCGGCCTGCTTGAACACCCAACAATCCCTGTTGGTGTGGTTTGGCTGGCTTGTCGGGGGTGCCATGTATTTGGCACGAGCGATCGAGTATACGATCCAACTGGACAGGCCTGGAGTGCTTCTTTTGAATGGCTTTTTCCGCTGACCGGGTTTAGAGCCTTTGAATCCGGCATTGACTGCGTATCCTCGGTATTGTCGCTGTTAATGCGGCGCTTATGTTTGTTGCGACGTGACCTGCCATTGCCGTCCTTGGTATCCGAAGTACCATGGTTCTTTGATATGTTATAACGGCGAGCCAGCCAGCTGTCTTCTCCCGCACAAAAGCGGGTCATGAGTGTCGTGAGGGCTGCCATAGATTTCGGCTTTTCCTGGCCAAGGTGCCGGGCGAGCCACTCGACGCGGATGTTGTGCTTAAAAGCTGCTGGGGCTCTGCATCCGGACAGTCGACAATTTGATTTTTCTTTGTTAGGAACCATGTCTAGAATTCCTGGCCGATTCCTGTGCTGCTGAATTATGGCTCAAGTCAACGCGTCTGGGGTCGCACGTAAGTGCCCTAGAAGTTGTCGAGGAAGCAGCTTCCAGATCCTCCCAGCAGCCATGGATTCTGCTGGCAAGCTATTGAGCCAATGCCGAGTTGTCCTTTGAGCTTGAAGGGGGGGTATTGATGCGTGTAGATCATCACCGCGGGCCATGTGGATATAGGAGAAATCCTCGATCCATACCGCAGGATCTGTTTGTGCCGTCGTATGATTCTATATTTACGGGTTTGAAACCCTCTGGGATTATGATCCATTACTTCGTCTGTGAAGCATAGGGGTGTGTGCCCTCTGTACTGGGCTATGTCGCGACGCAGCTCGAATGAGTCTTGCCCGCTGTGTTCGGCCCGACCGGACTTACTTTTACTGTATCCGGCGAGACGATTATCGTCTCGCATAGTGGCGCGCCCTCATGATCCGTAGATCGATCTTGCGTGTTTTGCTTTGTCCTCCAATACGTCCCACAGATCTGGCGTATTTCCCCATGCCTTTTTATTTGAATGGCGTCGGGGTGTGGGATGAGCTTTTGGCTGGAATGCCTCTCTGTCGCGGCCACGACGTGGCCGATCAGCCGCGTCATACACCGGGGATGGTGCTTCCTCCTCCAGTCGGGGTAGCAACCTGCACTTTGGGTAACTCTTGGAGGGGCGTTCGAGTTTATATTCCTCGGCCGCCAGGACTTTAGTCCATCTGTCAGCTAGCAAATGTTGATCAGCTTGAAGCTGATGCTGCTTTTTCTTGAGGCTATTTGCCGTGGCTATAAGCCGGCGCTTGAAGCGCTCTTGTTCGACGGGATCCTCTGGCACGACGAATTCGTCATCGTCGAGGCTTGCCTCTTCTTCAGAGGGAGGCATATAATTATCATCCTCTGCCTCTCAATCTACCGCTCTCTCAGGAGGGCTGGCTCCTCCATCCTCCTGCTCTAAATCTTGCTGGAGGGGATTGTTGTTGTCTTCGGCACTGTCCGGAGTGCTATTATCTCCGGTGCCGGTATCACCACTTTTGCCTTGTCGGGACTTAGAGCGGCGCCGCTGACGCCGGCGCTTGGGTTGCTTCTTGGAGGGTCATCCTCCGTTGTCTCATCGCCATTGCCTTCTTGGGTGTGTTCCACCATGTATATATCGTATGATGAGGTGGCTATCCAGTGCCCTGTGGGGGTAGTGGTTCCTCTTCGTCTCCCGCATCGTCGTCCATACCGTCGATTGTCTTCGGAGTCGAATCGAGCATGTCGGTTAAGTCGTCGACAGGCTACTAAGTGAGTGGTGCGTGAGCGGCGAATTTCTTCGTCATCCGCATCCCAATCTGCCGACATAGTTCGGGCCAGGACTCTCCGTGACAAGGAGAGAGACCTTAAGAGTCCAGTATGTCGCCAAAAGCGAGTGCTGAAAAATATCCGCGGAGGTAAACCCATGATCGGCGCCCAATCGGATTCGACAGGAACGGGCGCAGGCGGTTTGGAGTCCATGGCCGGAGAAGGATCCGACAGTTTGGCAACACGGCTCTCGTGAAGGGTAAGGTCGATATTCGGATTGATCGCCGCTGAGGATACAGCCTCAGTGACGGGGTCTATCCACCCGTCCATGGATGGCGCAACTGGCTTCGAATTGAGGTCGGAGCGGCTGCCGGTGCGATCTCCTGAATATGGTCCGATGGTAGAGCTAAATCATACTCATCGTGACCGCGCGACGCATAAGGCAGGGGCTCGAATCCGTCGAAGATCAAGTCTCCGCGGATATCGTCCGTGTAGTTTAAGCTTCCAAACCTGACCTGGTGGCTAGGGGCATAACTTTCGATATGCTCTAGATGGCCAAGCGAGTTGGCCCACAGTGCGAAGCCGCCGAATACAAAGATCTGTCCGGGGAGAAAAGTCTCACTCTGGACTGCATCGCTATCGATGATAGTAGGAGCCATCT
Organism: Triticum urartu; assembly: GCF_003073215.2. NCBI lineage: Eukaryota > Viridiplantae > Streptophyta > Magnoliopsida > Poales > Poaceae > Triticum > Triticum urartu. The sequence continues at coordinate 32,516 of NW_024120385.1, forward strand.
AGCCTAACGGCGACGACACAGAGGAACTCTCAATGAAAGCACCAATGTCGGTGTCAAAACCGGCGGATCTCGGGTAGGGGGTCCCGAACTATGCGTCTAAGGCGGGTGGTAACAGGAGGCAGGGGACATGATGTTTTACCCAGGTTCAGGCCCTCTTGATAGAGGTAAAACCCTACGTCCTGCTTGATTATTCTTGATGATATGAGTATTACAAGAGTTGATCTACCACGAGATCGGAGAGGCTAAACCCTAGAATCTAGCCTATGGTATGATTGTATGTTGTCCTACGGACTAAAACCCTCCGGTTTATATAGACACCGAAGGGGGCTAGGGTTACACAAGGTCGGTTACAAAGGAGGAGATATAAATATCCGTATTGCCTAGATTGCCTTCCACGCCAAGTAGAGTCCTATCCGGAAACGAGACGAAGTCTTCAATCTTGTATCTTCATAGTCCAACAGTCCGGCCAAAGGATATAGTCCGGCTGTCCGGAGACCCCCTAATCCAGGACTCCCTCACTCCCAACAAGCAAAAGGAGAACGAGAAATCTTTTTGGTTATTTTTAATTACTACTACAAGCATGCGAATGTAAACTAACTAAAAGCTACAACTAATTTTTTTATTTTTCTTAAGGTTTATTAAACACACAAAAAGAAAGCATAAAAAATGAAAATAAACTAGCATGGATGATACAATGAAAAAGTATGAGCACCCAACAACTAGCAATGAGTGTGTGAACATGAATGTAATGTCGGTGAGAAATACGTACTCCCCCAAGCTTAGGCTTTTGGCCTAAGTTGGTCTATGGCCCCGGCTGGCCTGGCGGATATCCAAAGTAATAGTTGGGGTCCAACTGTGAAGAAGCCTCGGATTGCCACTGGTTGGCAATCATCCTCCGGATCCCACTGATAATCAGACTGTCGTGGAGGATCAAATCATGGTTCCGACTCCGGCTCTATAGCTGATGTAGGGTTCTGGTAGGCGTGAATGGCCTCCAATGGAACAAGGTACTTACCTGCAGATAAATCAAACAAGGAAGGAGCAGGCAACGTAATAGTCTCAGGATGATTTTTACCAAATATTAATTTATACTTAAGCGCCTTTTCCCTATTCTTAACAATAAAATCATGTGCTATCATACTCTTATAATCTAAATAAACAGGAGGCAGCAACTTCTCTTCCTTCTCATAATGCCTAATAGGTATGTTAAAGTGTTAGCGAGGCGCGAGGCGAAGATGCCTCCATGGACGGGGCCCTTAGTACGGTTAAGATTTAACCGCTTTGCAATAATAGCGCCCATACTGAATGTGTCATCACGAAATAAGGCATGGCACAAAATAACAATATCAGGGCACTAAGGCTTCCACAGTTTCTCGCCCAATTAAGCATCTACTAGCAAATATAGCAAAGTAGCGTAGAACAGGAAAGTGTATGCTAATAATTCATGCGTCGGAAACCTTCCTTGTTTCCCCTAAGTAATGGTATCAATAAACCCATCCACATCGTCACGATGTGGTTCCTCTACGTTGTCCTCGAAAGGATCAAACAAACCCGACAAAAATCACGAAGTGACATCTCCTTATGCTCGTCATATAAATAAAATTCCGCCGTAGGTGGTGAGCTCCTAGCATGGAAATGAAAATTTTGCACAAAGATATTTGGTGAGTAAGAGATACTGTTCGCGTTGTCGCTAGAGGAAGGCGGTGAGGCCTGCATTCTTAGCCAATTCATAGAAATCATCATAAATCCCGGCTGCTCTCAAGAAATTATCACAAGGCATTCACACGGCCGAACTTCCGCGGTGCGAGTGAGATTATATTTGGGCCTCTTATCCTCCTCACTTTTTTATCCTTCGAGATCTGGCTCGATGAGCCCCTCAAAAATCTCTTCATCTTTTTATGAAATTTTTAGTAACTTCGAAATAAAAGTGAACCAAACTCAACAAAATTGATAGCAACTACTCCTACAAGTGCCTAGAGGCAATATCATGCATTCAAAACTACTTTTGACCACATAAATTTGACATGCAAGCTCAAGAACAAGGGTCACCTAAGCAGCAAAAATATGCAATGAATAAAGCACTAGAACAAAAACTAATTGGACCATTGGAGGAGTCACATACCAAGGAACAATCCCCCAAAGCAGTTTTGTGAGAGGTGCTTTGAGCAAGGAGATCGAAAATGGCAGCAAAATGAGCTTGGACTCGGGTTTGAGCTGGTTAGTGATGTTTGTGGGAGGAAGAAGGAGTGTGTGGTAGCTGGAATAAGTGGAGGGAGCCACCATGGGCCCACGAGTAGGGGGCGCCCAGGGGGAAGGGCGCGCCCTCCACCCTTGGCCAGGTGCTTGCTCCCCCTGCTGTGTTCTCAGTGCTAGATATTCTCAAATATTCTAGAAAAAATCATATTTAAATTTCAGGGCATTTGGAGAACTATTATTTTCGGGGTATTTTTTATTGCATGGATAATTCAGAAAACAAACAGAAATTACTAATTTTTTTATTTAATATAAATAACAAAAAGTAAAAAGAGGGTAGAGAGAGTTGTGTTTTCTAAATTCATCCATCTCATGTTCATCAAAAGGAATCCACTAACAAGGTTGATCAGGTCTTGTTAACAAACTCATTCCGAATAACATGGAACCGGAGAATTTTCGAATAACACTAGGTTACCTCAACGGGGATATACACATCCCCAACAATAAGAATATCATATTTCTTCTTGACAGTAGGAAGAGGAAATTCAAAACCTCCAAACATAATCGATGGAATTTTTCCAATAGAGTTTATACCCTGAACTTGAGGCTGTTTCCTCTAAAGTGTACAGTATGCTCATTGCCATTAACATGAAAAGTGACATTGCCTTTGGTGCAATCAATAATAGCCCCTGCAGTATTCAAAAAGGGTCTTCCAAGAATAATAGACATACTATCGTCCTCGGGAATATCAAGAATAACAAAGTTCGTTAAAATAGTAACGTTTGCAACCACAACAGGCACATCCTCACAAATACCGATAGGTATAGCAGTTGATTTATCAGCCATTTGCAAAGATATTTCAGTAGGTGTCAACTTATTCAAATCAAGTCTACGATATAAAGAGAGAGGCATAACACTAACACCGGCTCCAAGATCACATAAAGCAGTTTTAACATAGTTTCTTTTAATGGAGCATGGTATAGTTGGTACTCCGGATCTCCTAGTTTCTTAGGTATTCCACCTTTAAAAGTATAATTAGCAAGCATGGTGGAAATTTCAGCTTCCGATATCTTTCTTTTATTTGTAACAATTTCTTTCATAATACTTAGCATACAGATTCATTTTGAGCATATCAGAAACACATATGCAAGAAGATAGGTCTAATCATTTCAGCAAAGCGCTCAAAATCCTCATCATCCTTTTTCTTTGATGGTTTAGGAGGAAAATATTGGGGAACGCAGTAATTTCAAAAAAATTCCTACGCACACGCAAGATCATGTTGATGCATATCAACGAGAGGGGAGAGTGTCGTCTACGTATCCTCATAGACCGTAAGTGGAAGCGTTAGCACAACGCGTTTGATGTAGTCGTACGTCTTCACGATCCGACCGATCAAGTACCGAACACACGACACCTCCGAGTTCAGCACACGTTCAGCCCGATGACATCCCTCGAACTCCGATCCAGCCGAGTGTTGAGGGAGAGTTTCGTCAGCACGACGGCGTGGTGACGATGATGATGTCCTACCGAGTCACGCAGGGCTTTGCCTAAGCACCGCTACAGTATTATTGAGGTGGACTATGGTAGAGGGGGGCACCGCACACGGCTAAAAGATCAAGAGATCAATTGTTGTGTCTATGGGGTGCCCCCTGGCCACGTAAATAAAGGAGTGGAGGAGGGAGAGAGGGCCGGCCCCTATGGCGCGCCCTGGAGGAGTCCTACTCCCACCAGGAGTAGGATTCCTCCCCTTCCAAGTAGTAGGAGTAGGAGACAAGGAAGGGGAAGAGGGAAGAGAAGGAAGGAGGGGGCGCCGCCCCTCCCCCTAGTACAATTCATACTAGTCATTAGGGGGGCGTGTGGCCTGCCTCTCTCTCTCTCCCCTAAAGCTCAATAAGACCCATATATTTCTTCCCCCGTATTCCCGTAACTCCCCGGTACTCCGAAAAATACCCGAACCACTTGGAACCTTTTCGATGTCGGAATATAGTCGTCCAATATATCGATCTTTACATCTCGACCATTTCAAGACTCCTCGTCATGTCCCCGATCTCATCCGGGACTCCGGACTACCTTCGGTACATCAAAACACATAAACTCATAATATAACCGTCATCGAAACTTTAAGCGTGCGGACCCTACGGGTTCGAGAACTATGTAGACATGGCCGAGACACGTCTCCATTCAATAACCAATAGCGGAACCTGGATGCTCATATTGCCTCCTACATATTCTACGAAGATCTTTATCGGTCAAACCGCATAACAACATACGTTGTTCCCTTTGTCATTGGTATGTTACTTGCCCGAGATTCGATCATCGGTATCTCAATACCTAGTTCAATCTCGTTACCGATAAGTCTCTTTACTCGTTCCGTAACACATAATCCCGTAACTAACTCATTAGTTACAATGCTTGCAAGGCTTATAGTGATGTGCATTACCGAGTGGGCCCAGAGATACCTCTCCAACTATCGGAGTGACAAATCCTAATCTCGAAATACGCCAACCCAACAAGTACCTTCGGAGACACCTATAGAGCACCTTTATAATCACCTAGTTACGTTGTGACGTTTGGTAGCACACAAAGTGTTCCTCCGGCAAACGGGAGTTGCATAATCTCATAGTCATAGGAACATGTATAAGTCAAGAAGAAAGCAATAGCAACAAACTAGACGATCAAGTGCTAAGATAATGAAATGGGTCAAGTCAATCACATCATTCTCCTAATGATGTGATCCCGTTAATCGAATGACAACTCTTTGTCTATGGCTAGGAAACATAACCATCTTTGATCAACGAGCTAGTCAAGTAGAGGCATACTAGTGATACTCTGTTTGTCTATGTATTCACACATGTATTATGTTTCCGGTTAATACAATTCTAGCATGAATAATAAACATTTATCATGATATAAGGAAATAAATAATAACTTTATTATTGCCTCTAGGGCATATTTCCTTCAGTCTCCCACTTGCACTAGAGTCAATAATCTAGTTCACATCGCCATGTGATTAACACCAATAGTTCACATCACCTGTGATTAACACCCATAGTTCACATCGTCCATGTGACCAACACCCAAAGGGTTTACTAGAGTCAATAATCTAGTTCACATCGCTATGTGATTAACACCCAAAGAGTACTAAGGTGTGATCATGTTTTGCTTGTGAGAGAAGTTTAGTCTACGGGTCTGCCACATTCAGATCCGTATGTATTTTGCAAATTTCTATGTCAACAATGCTCTGCACGAGCTACTCTAGCTAATTGCTCCCACTTTCAAAATGTATCCAGATTGAGACTTAGAGTCATCTGGATCAGTGTCAAAATTTGCATCGACGTAACCCTTTACGACGAACCTTTTGTCACCTCCATAATCGAGAAACATATCCTTATTCCACTAAGGATAATTTTGACCGCTGTCCAGTGATCTACTCCTAGATCACTATTGTACTCCCTTGCCAAAAATAGTGTAGGGTATACAATAGATCTGGTACACAGCATGGCATATTTTATAGAACCTATGGCCAAGGCATAGGGAATGACTTTCATTCTCTTTCTATCTTCTGCCGTGGTCGGGCTTTGAGTCTTACTCAGTTTCACACCTTGTAACACAGGCAAGAACTCTTTCTTTGACTGTTCCATTTTGAACTACTTCAAAATCTTGTCAAGGTATGTACTCATTGAAAAACTTATCAAGCGTCTTGCTCTGCTCTATAGATCTTGATGCTCAATATGTAAGCAGCTTCACCGAGGTCTTTCTTTGAAAAACTCCTTTCAAACACTCCTTTATGCTTTGCAGAATAATTCTACATTATCTCCGATCAACAATATGTTATTCACATATACTTATCAGAAATGCTGTAGTGCTCCCACTCACTTTCTTGTAAATACAGGCTTCACTGCAAGTCTGTATAAAACTATATGCTTTGATCAACTTATCAAAGCGTATATTCCAACTCCGAGATGCTTGCACCAGTCCAAAGATGGATCGCTGGAGCTTGCATATTTTGTTAGCACCTTTAGGATTGACAAAACTTTCTTGTTGCATCATATACAACTCTTCTTTAATAAATCTATTAAGGAATGCAGTTTTGTTTATCCACTTTGCCAGATTTCATAAAATGCGGCAATTGCTAACATGATTCGGACAGACTTAAGCATAGATACGAGTGAGAAACTCTCATCGTAGTCAACACCTTGAACTTGTCGAAAACCTTTTTGTGACAATTCTAGCTTTGTAGATAGTAACACTACTATCAGCGTCCGTCTTCCTCTTGAAGATCCATTTAATCTCAATGGCTCGCCGATCAATGGGCAAGTCAATCAAAGTCCATACTTTGTTCTCATACATGGATCTCATCTCAGATTTCATGGCCTCAAGCCATTTCGCGGAATCTGGGCTCATCATCGCTTCCTCATAGTTCGTAGGCTTCGTCATGGTCAAGTAACATGACCTCCAGAACAGGATTACCGTACCACTCTGGTGCGGATCTCACTCTGGTTTACCTACGAGGTTCGGTAGTAACTTGATCTGAAGTTACATGATCATCATCATTAGCTTCCTCACTAATTGGTGTAGTAGTCACAGGAACAGATTTCTGTGATGAACTACTTTCCAATAAGGGAGCAGGTACAGTTACCTCATCAAGTTCTACTTTCCTCCCACTCACTTCTTTCGAGAGAAACTCCTTTTCTAGAAAGGATCCATTCAAAGCAACGAATATATTGCCTTCGGATCTGTGATAGAAGGTGTACCCAACATTTTCTTTTGGGTATCCTATGAAGACGCACTTCTCCGATTTGGGTTAGAGCTTATCAGGTTGAAACTTTTTCACATAAGCATTGCAACCTCAAACTTTAAGAAACGACAGCTTAGGTTTCTTGCCAAACCATAGTTCATACGGTGTCGTCTCAACGGATTTAGATGGTGCCCTATTTAACGTGAATGCAGCTGTCTCTAATGCATAACCCCAAAACGATAGTGGTAGATCGGTAAGAGACATCATAGATCGCACCATATCTAATAAAGTACGGTTATGACGTTCGGACACACCATTATGCTGTGGTGTTCCAGGTGGCGTGAGTAGTGAAACTATTTCACATTGTTTTTAACTGAAGGCCAAACTCGTAACTCAAATATTTTACTTCTGCGATCATATCGTAGAAACTTTTATTTTTGTTACGATGATTCTCCACTTCACTCTGAAATTCTTTGAACTTTTCAAATGTTTCAGACTTGTGTTTCATCAAGTAGATATACTCATATCTGCTCAAATCATCTGTGAAGATCAGAAAATAATGATACCTGCCGCGAGCTTCAATATTCATCGGACCACATACATCAGTATGTCATGATTTCCAACAAATCTGTTGCTTGCTCATTGTTCCGGAGAACGGAGTCTTAGTCATCTTGCCCATGAGGCATGGTTCGCAAGCATCAACTGATTCATAATCAAGTGATTCCAAAAGTCCATCAGCATGGAGTTTCTTCATGCGCTTTACACCAATATGACCTAAACGGCAGTGCCACAAATAAGTTGCACTATCATTATTAACTTTGCATCTTTTGGTTTCAATATTATGAATATGTGTATCACTACGATCGAGATCCAACGAACCATTTTCATTGGGTGTGTAACCATATAAGGTTTTATTCAGTAAAGAACAACAATTTATTCTCTTACTTAAATGAATAACCGTATTGCAATAAACATGATCAAATCATATTCATGCTCAACGCAAACACCAAATAACACTTATTTAGGTTCAACACTAATCCCAAAAGTATAGGGAGTGTGCGATGATGATCATATCAATCTTGGAACCACTTCCAACACACATCGTCACTTCACCCTTAACTAGTCTATGTTCATTCTGCAACTCCCGTTTCGAGTTACTACTCTTAGCAACTGAACCAGTATCAAATACCGAGGGGTTGCTACGAACACTAGTAAAATACACATCAATAATCTGTATATCAAATATACCTTTGTTCACTTTGCCATCCTTTCTTATCCGCCAAATACTTGGGGCAGTTCCGCTTGCAGTGACCAGTCCCTTTGCAGTAGAAGCACTTAGTCTCAGGCTTAGGTACAGACTTGGTCTTCTTCAATTGAGTAGCAACTTGCTTGTCGTTCTTCTTGAAGTTCCCCTTCTTCCATTTGCCCTTTTCTTGAAACTAGTGGTCTTGTCAACCATCAACACTTGATGCTTTTCTTGATTTCTACCTTCGTCGATTTCATCATCATGAAAAGCTCGGGAATCATTTTCGTCATCCCTTGCATACTATAGTTCATCACGAAGTTCTACTAACTTGGTGATGGTGACTAGAGAATTCTGTCAATCACTATTTTATCTGGAAGATTAACTCCCACTTGATTCAAGCGATTGTAGTACCCAGACAATCTGAACACATGCTCACTGCTTGAGCTATTCTCCTCCATCTTTTAGCTATAGAACTTGTTGGAGACTTCATATCTCTCAACTCGGGTATTTGCTTGAAATATTAACTTCAACTCCTGGAACATCCATATGATCCATGACGTTCAAAACGTCTTTGAAGTCCCGATTCTAAGCTGTTAAGCATGGTGCACTAAACTATCAAGTAGTCATCATATTGAGCTAGCCAAACGTTCATGACGTCTGCATCTGCTCCTGCAATAGGTCTGTCACCTAGCGGTGCATTAAGGACATAATTCTTCTGTGCAGCAATGAGGATAAACCTCAGATCACGGATCCAATCCGCATCATTGCTACTAACATCTTTCAACTTAGTTTTCTCTAGGAACATATCAAAAATAAAACAGGGGAGCTAAACGCGAGCTATTGATCTACAACATAGATATGCTAATACTACCAGGACTAAGTTCATGATAAATTTAAGTTCAATTAATCATATTACTTAAGAACTCCCACTTAGATAGACATCCCTCTAATCATCTAAGTGATCACGTGATCCAAATCAACTAAACCATAACCGATCATCACGTGAAATGGAGTAGTTTTTCAATGGTGAACATCATTATGTTGATCATATCTACTATATGATTCACGCTCGACCTTTCAGGTCTCAGTGTTCCGAGGCCATATCTGCATATGCTAGGCTCGTCAAGTTTAACCTGAGTATTCTGCGTGTGCAAAACTGGCTTGCACCCGTTGTAGATGGACGTAGAGCTTATCACACCCGATCATCACGTGGTGTCTGGGCACGACGAACTTTGGCAACGGTGCATACTCAGGGAGAACACTTTTATCTTGAAATTTAGTGAGAGATCATCTTATAATGCTACCGTCAATCAAAGCAAGATAAGATGCATAAAAGATAAACATCACATGCAATCAAAATATGTGACATGATATGGCCATCATCATCTTGTGCCTTTGATCTCCATCTCCAAAGTATCGTCATGATTTCCATCGTCACCGGCATGACACCATGATCTCCATCATCTTGATCTATATCAATGTGTCGTCACATGGTCGTCTCGCCAACTATTGCTCTTGCAACTATTGCTATCGCATAGCGATAAAGTAAAGCAATTATTTGGCGCTTGCATCTTATGCAATAAAGAGACAACCATAAGGCTTCTGCCAGTTGCCGATAACTTCAACAAAACATGATCATCTTATACAACAACTTATATCTCATCACGTCTTGACCATATCACATCACAACATGCCCTGCAAAAACAAGTTAGACGTCCTCTACTTTGTTGTTGCAAGTTTTACGTGGCTGCTACGGGCTTAGCAAGAACCGTTCTTACCTACGCATCAAAACCACAACGATAGTTTGTCAAGTTGGTGCTGTTTTAACCTTCGCAAGGACCGGGCGTAGCCACACTTGGTTCAACTAAAGTTGGAGAAACTGACACCCGCCAGCCACCTGTGTGCAAAGCACGTCGGTAGAACCAGTCTCGCGTAAGCGTACGCGTAATGTCGGTCCGGGCCGCTTCATCCAACAATACCGCCGAACCAAAGTATGACATGCTGGTAAGCAGTATGACTTATATCGCCCACAACTCACTTGTGTTCTACTCGTGCATATAACATCAAACCATAAAAACCTAGGCTCGGATGCCACTGTTGGGGAACGTAGTAATTTCAAAATTTCCTACGCACACGCAAGATCATGGTGATGCATAGCAACGAGAGGGGAGAGTGTTGTCTACGTACCCTCGTAGACCGAAGCGGAAGCGTTAGCACAACGCGGTTGATGTAGTCGTACGTCTTCACGGCCCGACCGATCAAGCACCGAAACTACGGCACCTCCGAGTTCTAGCACACGTTCAGCTCGATGACGATCCCCGGACTCCGATCCAGCAAAGTGTCGGGGAATGAGTTCCGTCAGCACGACGGCGTGGTGACGATCTTGATGTTCTACTGTCGCAGGGCTTCGCCTAAGCACCGCTACAATATTATCGAGGATTATGGTGGAGGGGGGCACCGCACACGGCTAAGAGATCAATGATCAATTGTTGTGTCTCTGGGGTGCCCCCCTGCCCCCGTATATAAAGGAGTGGAGGAGGGGGGCGGCCAAGGAGGGCGGCGCGCCCTAAGGGGGAGTCCAACTCCCACAGGGAGTAGGACTCCCCTTTTTCCTATTAGGAGTAGGAGAGGGAAGGAAGAGGAAGGAGGGAGGAAGGAAAGTGGGCCGGCCCCCCTCCCAATTCGGATTGGGCTTGGGGGGCGCCCCCTCCCTTGATCCTTTCCCCTCCTTTCCACTAAGTCCCAATAAGGCCCATATACCTCCCGGGGGGTTCCGATAACCTCCCGGTGATCCGGTATTGTTCCAATCTCACCCGGAACCTTTCCGGTGTCCAAATATAGTCGTCCAATATATCATCTTTATGTCTCGACCATTTCGAGACTCCTCGTCAAGTCCGTGATCACATCCGGGACTCCGAACAACCTTCGGTACATCAAAATATATAAACTCATAATGAAACTGTCATCGTAACGTTAAGCGTGCGGACCCTACGGGTTCGAGAACAATGTAGACATGACCGAGACACGTCTCCGGTCAATAACCAATAGCGGAACCTGGATGCTCATATTGGCTCCTACATATTCTACGAAGATCTTTATCGGTCAGACCGCATAACAACATACGTTGTTCCCTTTGTCATCGGTATGTTACTTGCCCGAGATTCGATTGTCGGTATCTCAATACCTAGTTCAATCTCGTTACCGGCAAGTCTCTTTACTCGTTCCGTAATACATCATCCCGCAACTAACTCATTAGTTGCAATGCTTGCAAGGCTTATAGTGATGTGCATTACCAAGTGGGCCCAGAGATACCTCTCCGACAATCGGAGTGACAAATCCTAATCTCTGAAATACGCCAACCCAACAAGTACCTTCGGAGACACCTGTAGAGCACCTTTATAATCACCAAGTTACGTTGTGACGTTTGGTGGCACACAAAGTGTTCCTCCGGTAAACGGGAGTTGCATAATCTCATAGTCATAGGAACATGTATAAGTCATGAAGAAAGTAATAGCAACAAACTAAACGATCAAGTGCTATGCTAACGGAATGGGTCAAGTCAATCACATCATTCTCCTAATGATGTGATCCCGTTAATCAAATGACAACTCATGTCTATGGTTAGGAAACATAACCATCTTTGATCAACGAGCTAGTCAAGTAGAGGCATACTAGTGACACTCTGTTTGTCTATGTATTCACACATGTATTATGTTTCCGGTTAATACAATTCTAGCATGAATAATAAACATTTATCATGATATAAGGAAATAAATAATAACTTTATTATTGCCTCTAGGGCATATTTCCTTCAGTAACACACCTTTTGAGAGAGACACACATGATTCGGAAATTATTAGAATACTCTATGTGCTTCACTTATATCTTTTGAGTTATATAGTTTTGCTCTAGTGCTTCACTTATATCTTTTAGAGCACGGTGGTGGATTTGTTTTATAGAAACTATTGATCTCTCATGCTTCACTTAGATTATTTTGAGAGTCTTAAATAGCATGGTAAATTGCTTAAATAATCCTAATATGCTAGGTATACAAGATTAATAATAAAATTCTCTTATGAGTGTGTTGAATACTATGAGAAGTTTGATGCTTGATAATTGTTTTGAGATATGGAGATGGTGATATTAGAGTCATGCTAGTTGAGTAGTTGTGAATTTGAGAAATACTTGTGTTAAATGTTTGTGATTCCCGTAGCATGCATGTATGGTGAACAGTTATGTGATGAAGTCGGAGCATGATTTATTTATTGATTGTCTTCCTTATGAGTGGCGGTCGGGGACGAGCGATGGTCTTTTCCTACCAATCTATCCCCCTAGGAGCATGCGCGTAATACTTTGCTTTGATAACCTGTAGATTTTTGCAATAAGTATATGAGTTCTTTATGACTAATGTTGAGTCCATGGATTATACGCACTCTCACCCTTCCACCATTGCTAGCCTCTCTAATACCGCGCACCTTTCGCCGGTATCATACACCCACCATATACCTTCCTCAAAACAGCCACCATACCTACCTATCATGGCATTTCCATAGCCATTCCGAGATATATTGCCATGCAACTTTCCAGTTCCGTTTACTATGACACGCTCCATCATTGTCATATTGCTTTGCATGATCATGTAGTTGACATTGTATTTGTGGCAAATCCACCATTCATAATTCTTTCATACATGTCACTCATGAAGTCATTGCATATCCGGTACACCGCCGGAGGCATTCACATAGAGTCATATCTTGTTCTAAGTATCGAGTTGTAATTCTTGAGTTGTAAGTAAATAAAAGTGTGATGATCATCATTATTAGAGCATTGTCCCAGTGAGGAAAGGATGATGGAGACTATGATTCCCCCACAAGTCGGGATGAGACTCCGGACGAAAAAAGAGGCCATAAAAAGGAAATAAAAAAATGAGAGAAAAAGAGAGAAGGGACAATGCTACTATCCTTTTACCACACTTGTGCTTCAAAGTAGCACCATGATCTTCATATAGAGAGTCTCCTTTGTTATCACTTTCATATACTAGTGGGAATTTTTCATTATAGAACTTGGCTTGCATATTCCAATGATGGGCTTCCTCAAAATGCCCTAGGTCTTCGTGAGCAAGCAAGTTGGATGCACACCCACTTAGTTTCTTTTTGAGCTTTCATATACTTATAGCTCTAGTGCATCCGTTGCATGGCAATCCCTACTCACTCACATTGATATCTATTGATGGGCATCTCCATAGCCCGTTGATACGCCTAGTTGATGTGAGACTATCTTCTCCTTTTTGTCTTCTCCACAACCACCATTCTATTCCACCTATAGTGCTATATCCATGGCTCACGCTCATGTATTGCGTGAAGATTGAAAAAGTTTGAGAACATTAAAAGTATGAAACAATTGCTTGGCTTGTCATCGGGGTTGTGCATGATTTAAATACTTTGTGTGGTGAAGATAGAGCATAGCCAGACTATATGATTTTGTAGGGATAACTTTCTTTGGCCATGTTATTTTGAGAGAGACATAATTGCTTAGTTAGTATGCTTGAAGTATTATTATTTTTATGTCAATATTAAAACTTTTGTCTTGAATCTTTCGGATCTGAATATTCATACCACAATTAAGAAGAATTACATTGAAAATTATGCCAAGTAGCATTCCACATCAAAAATTCTGTTTTTATCATTTACCTACTCGAGGACGAGCAGGAATTAAGCTTGGGGATGCTTGATACGTCTCCAACGTATCTATAATTTTTGATTGCTCCATGCTATATTATCTACTGTTTTGGACATTATTGGGCTTTATTATCCACTTTTATATTATTTTTGGACTAACCTATTAACCGGAGGCCCAGCCCAAAATTGCTGTTTTTTGCCTATTTTAGGGTTTCGAAGAAAAGGAATATCAAACGGAGTCCAAACGGAATGAAACCTTCGGGAACGTGATTTTTGGAACGAACAAGATCCAGGAGACTTGGACCCTACGTCAAGCAACCAACAGGGAGGCCACGAGGTAGGGGGCGCGCCTACCCCCCCAGCGCGCCCTCCACCCTCGTGGGCCCCCTATTGCTCCACCGACGTACTTCTTCCTCCTATATATACCTACGCCCCAAACGATCAGATATGGAGCCAAAACCCTAATTCCACCGCCGTAACTTTCTGTATCCACGAGATCCCATCTTGGGGCCTGTTCCGGAGCTCCGCCGGAGGGGGCATCGATCACGGAGGGCTTCTACATCAACACCATAGCCTCTCCGATGAAGTGTGAGTAGTTTACTTCAGACCTTCGGGTCCATAGTTATTAGCTAGATGGCTTCTTCTCTCTTTTTGGATCTCAATACAAAGTTCTCCCCCTCTCTTGTGGAGATCTATTCGATGTAATCTTCTTTTGCGGTGTGTTTGTTGAGACCGATGAATTGTGGGTTTATGATCAAGTTTATCTATGAACAATATTTGAATCTTCTCTGAATTCTTTTATGTATGATTGGTTATCTTTGCAAGTCTCTTCGAAATTATCAGTTTGGTTTGGCCTACTAGATTGATCTTTCTTGCAATGGGAGAAGTGCTTAGCTTTGGGTTCAATCTTGCGGTGTCCTTTCCCAGTGACAGTAGGGGCAGCAAGGCACGTATTGTATTGTTGCCATCGAGGATAACAAGATGGGGTTTTCATCATATTGCATGAGTTTATCCCTCTACATCATGTCATCTTGCTTAAGGCGTTACTCTGTTCTTATGAACTTAATACTCTAGATGCATGCTGGATAGCGGTCGATGTGTGGAGTAATAGTAGTAGATGCAGGCAGGAGTCGGTCTACTTGTCTTGGACGTGATGCCTATATACATGATCATACCTAGATATTCTCATAACTATGCTCAATTCTGTCAATTGCTCAACAGTAATTTGTTCACCCACCGTAAAATACTTATGCTCTTGAGAGAAGCCACTAGTGAAACCTATGGCCCCCGGGTCTATCTTCATCATATTAATCTTCCAACACTTAGTTATTTTACTTTGCATCTTTATCATAAAAATACCAAAAATATTATCTTATCATATCTATCAGATCTCACTCTCGTAAGTGACTGTGTAGGGATTGACAACCCCTATCGCGTTGGTTGCGAGGATTTATTTGTTTTGTGCAGGTGCGAGGGACTCGCGCGTAGCCTCCTACTGGATTGATACCTTGGTTCTCAAAAACTGAGGGAAATACTTACGCTACTTTGCTGCACCACCCTTTCCTTTTCAAGGGAAACCAACGCAAGTGCTCAAGAGGTAGCAATGTTAGGGAGGATGGTGTCGGTCGGGTAATGGGAGCTCTGCCATATGTCGGTGCCGTTTGGCAACCGGATGACCAAGTTTCCGGAGTTGAGCAGTATAGCAGCAGCAGTACCTGTTGTTCCGAGCGTGAAGTTGTTGGCGGTTGTCCAGAGAACTTTGCCACTGGAGTCAGACAGGACAAGGTCGGAGTTGTTGGTCACAACCAGCTTCCCAGGAGCATCGACGGTGATCGGGTTATTGCGGTTGGCAACCCACATGTATGTACGCTCGGGAATGTTGTTGTACCATATGCCGACGTATGAGCCTGCAGTTGAGGTTTTCATGGGGAAGAAGCCAAGAGCAAAGATACCACCACTCGAGACAAGCTTGTCTCCCGCGGAGAGTTGCTTTGCAGGAGTAAGGCGGTCGTGGGATTTGTAGAGACAAATCAACAACAGGAGGACAAAAACTGGGAGGATAGTCATGCTCGGCTGAATATGCTTGCGAAGATCAAAGGAAGGAGTTATTCTCACTTTTCAGATGGAACCAAGCAAGGAGAAGGAGAATGGTACGAATATGCTTAGTGTTGTTTTGCTTGGAGGATCCAACGCCACCATGTAGTAATATAAGTGAAAACGCTGCTCTGGCTTTAGCCCATCAGTCATCACATTTGTAGATGTCGAATATCCAGCCTGCCCAGAAAGTTGATGATTCTAGATCACACAAGGTGCAGAGTATTATTCCGCATTTGTCTGCTAGTATCGCCGGGGAATCTCTCATCAAGAATATAATCTAGCAGGCTACAACTATTCGATGTATTGTCTGCATGAGGCACCGTAAGGCATACTGCCCTGCCTTGTACTCCCTCCGTTCAGAAATACTTGTCCTAGAAATGGTTGTATCTAGACTGAGTACAAAGCAATCAGGGTATCATCCATGGACCACTGCAACTAAGAATGTTTCGCACTGGGGGAAACTGACCTTTGGTGCCCTTGCAAGTTGCAACCATCCATGGACCACCGCGTCGGCCCAGACCGCACCCCGGCAGCCATCGCAGTCGCCAAAATGTGCGGTGGTCCTGCGGGGACTTCGAGCCTACAAGGCAACCGGAAAATTTGTCATATGAAGTGTGTGCTTACAAGCACAAGTAAGAGGAAATTGCACGAGAATGCCAAATGGAGTCCTTAATTTTGAAAATTTCAAATTTATATACTTATTGGAGAGGCTAAACCCTAGAAGCTAGCCTATGGTATGATTGTATGTTGTCCTACGGACTAAAACCCTCCGGTTTATATAGACACCGGAGAGGGGCTAGGGTTACACAAGGTCGGTTACAAAGGAGGAGATATACATATCCGTATTTCCTAGCTTGCCTTCCACGCCAAGTAGAGTCCCATCCGGACACGAGACGAAGTCTTCAATCTTGTATCTTCATAGTCCAACAGTCCGGCCAAAGGATATAGTCCGGCTGTCCGGAGACCCCCTAATCCAGGACTCCCTTAGCCCCTGAACCAGGCTTCAATGACGATGAGTCCAGCGCGCAGTATTGTCTTCGGCATTGCAAGGCGGGTTCCTCCTCCGAATACACCACGGAAGAATTTGAATACAAGGATAGTGTCCGACCCTGCAAAATAAGTTCCACATACCACCGTAGAGAGAATAATATTTCCACAAATCTAATCTGCTGACACGTTTTGGCAACATGACATTATGCCATGGCCCGGTGATTATTCGAACCGTTTCCTTTAACTAGCCCGCACATAACGCGAGGCAGTTTTTTGACACGTCTTGTCAAAGCAGAGATCGTGTCCCCCTTATTACGGGATTCTCATCAATACGGGTGTGGGTAACCCAACCGCGCCATCGATTACGGCGCTTGGGGGATAAGCGAGTTTTACCAGGCTAGTGGGGGCGCATAGTTTCGGCCGCCCTTATAAAGGGACAAGGTTTAACCTTTTTCTACCCATCCTTCTTCCTCCTTGCTCATCCATTCTTGCGCACTCGAGCTCCAACGCCCAAGTCCACATCCTTCCCCTCAACCTTCTCCAATCATGTCCGGAGCGGGAGGCAAATGGATGGCTTCCTCCATTATGGAGGGACACATCAAGAAGCTGCGCGGAGCCGGATACTTAGCCGCGAATATCGCGCATCGGCTGCCCGCTGCGGGGCAGATCGTTCCTACCCCTGAACCTCACGAGAGGGTAGTTTTCCTCCACCACTTCCTCCGCGGACTGGGGTTTCCCCTCCATCCATTCGTCCGTGGTCTCATGTTCTACTACGGGCTGGACTTCCATGATCTGGCCCCAAACTTCATCCTCAACATTTCGGCGTTCATCATCATCGTGTGAGGCTTTCCTCCGCATCCGGCCCCACTTCGGCCTGTGGTTAAAGACCTTCAATATCAAGCCGAAGGTGGTGGGAGGCCAACAAGCAGAATGCGGTGGAGCCATGGTGGGCAAGATGCCCAATGTTATATGGCTTGAAGGCTCCTTCGTGGAGACCATAAAGGGGTGGCAATCGGCGTGGTTCTACATCACCGAGCCGCGCGACGCCAAATGGGTGGCTGCCCCCAAGTTTCGATCCGGAATCCCCACGCGGCTTACCTCCTGGAAAGAGAAGGGTCTGTCTTGGGGTTCATCGGTAGAGCTGGACGGACTCCAGAAATGTATCCGGAATATGGCAGGCAAGAAGCTCAAGCTTGTCAACATAGTCCAAGTCATGCTCATCTGCCGGATCCTCCCGTGCCAACAACGGGACTTCAACTTGTGGGAGTTCGACCCAGCCCAGCACCAGACTCTGAGCGAGCTCTTCGACATGAGCACAAGGACGTCTGGAAGGTGCTGTTCAAGGGCGCCGAGGTCCCTCCCTCTCTCACCGAGGACCGCGGGCTAAGCGCGAAGCGCCGAGCGCATTCGGTGAGTTCTATACATCCGGTAGGATATTTATTTCCCCTAGCTTAACCATGTGCGGGGTCTGAGCTCCATGCCTTTGACAGGACTGGGTGGAGACGTCGGGCAGATTAACTGTCCGGCCCCTCTGCCCGAAGACACTGCGGACGCTCTCCTGACGGAGATGCTGACTCCGGCTCCTTACAAGGTGCCGGAGAAGACCAAGAAGGCCAAGGGAACCCGAAAGAGTTCCCGACGCCAGGTGTTATCGGACTCATCGTCCGATAACTCCGCGACGCACTCCTCCCCCGAAGACGAGGAGGAAGATGAAGATGCTCCCCCTCCAGTCGGGGGAGACAAGAAAAGGAAGGCCGCCCCAACCGGGGGGCCGAAGGGTCCAAGAAGGGAAGGACTCTCCTTCCGGACTACTCCACCACCGCCGAAGGCGAAGACGAGTGGCTGCTCAGGTCCAAGCCCCTGGCGAAGTCGTAAGTATTCGGATGCCAGAATAACTCATAGCATACCTTTGTCACACTGCTTCTCCTAACGCCGAATTATGATTATGCAGACGCCACGAGCCCGTATCGATGTATCTTCGGACGGCTCCCTGGGCTCGTCGGATATGGATAGCGATCCACTTCCGACCGCCACCTCCCCTTGCCCTACAGACAATGCCGAGGTATTGTCTCAAGAGGCACCGGGTCGAGGGGAGACAGTCCCGGAGGCGCCTCAAGGCGACCTTCCGGATTCCGGGAGCAGAGGGAGCAAGGCTCCCGAGGGCTCCGAGTTCGGCCCTCAGCCGAACACCGCGCCGGAACCTCCAGTGGTTCCGGACTCAGGCAGGCGGCCTCCTTCCAAAAGGGGCAAGACGCCTGTGCCGGTGACCTCTGTCCATCCAGAGGCACCGGACAATCTGCTGGGAGCGCTTCGCAGCGCTTCCATCGACGAAGAGCACCGCACTATTATGAGTGCGGTGATCCAGAAGGTTCAGTCCGCCAAGAGCGGACTGACTGAAGCCTGTGCCAGCCTTCTAACAGGCTTTGAGGTAAGTATTTGAAATATAGGAAAAATATTACCGCATAGACAGTAGCCCCTGATGCTCTGTTCGGTGTTCACAAAGAAAAGCCGAACAGAGGATCAAACAATATCGCAGGAGTCTAATATAAGTATGTCTATATGCGTATGCAGGCTTCGCTGCTGGCCTCTGCCGCACTGACTGCGGAGGTCGCCGCACTGAAGCAGGACCTGAAAGGGTCCAAGGAAGAGCTCGGCCTTGCCAAGAGGCAGCTCGAGGAGAACAAAGGTAAGTAGTACCTAGTCTATGGATATATATATATATATAGAAAAGAATGCGATTGCAAAATGACAGGATCATCGTAAATTTGCCAGGGGCCACGACCGAGGTGGCGACCCTGAAGCAAGCGCTATCCAGGCCGAAAACAAAGCGGCCAAGGAGCGCACCGAGCGGGAAAGGCATGAGGCACGGGTGGGCGAGGTGCAGCAAGAGCTCCACGCTCTCGTGACGAAGCACGAGGCGTTGGAGCTTGACTTGAAGACGCGAGAGTCCGAGCTTGCCACGGCCCCTTGAAGTGCAAAGAGTGCCAAGGCCGAAGCCCAAAAGGCCCTCCAGGAGATTGATGCGATGAAGAAGATAGCGGCGGGTAAGGCATTCTATATGCAAAGCAAGCATGTGAAAGTGAATTACTTGTTACTTACCCGAATCCGGAGCTCTCCAGGAGCATTCGCAGATTTGCCCCGCAGCGTGTCGGATGCCGCACAGTTTTACCAGGCCGAGGAGGGAAGCTCAACGGAGAAGCTGTTCTGGTCTCAGTATACTGGGACCGAACACCCGATGCCTCTGAGCGACCAGCTGAAGCAACTGGTCGAGCTGCACAAGGCGGCCGAACAGGCCATGAAGGGCTTTATAGTCCGGATGTGGCCTGGCGACGCCCTTCCCAACAGCTACTTCGGCCTGGTGAGGCGGCTTGTGGATGCCTGCCCACGGCTGGAAGTCATCAAGCGGTCCGTCTGCATCGAAGGTGCACGCCGGGCTTTCGCCCGTGTGAAGGTGCAATGGGCCAAGATGGACGCCGTGAAGCTGGTGAAGGAAGGGCCGCCGCAGGGCAAGGAGCATCGCCACCCCGAGATGTACTATGAGGGTGTCCTGAAGGGTGCTCGTCTCGTAGCGGACGAGTGTACGAAAGATGTAATATTTGAGTAAACTTGCTCGTGTATCCTGTATTATGAAAACTTGTTCATATGCGCTATGCAACGCTTGTTTGAATTTAAAATATTACCTTCTGTTCGGCTGTTTATCAAATCTGAGAGATGGCTAGTCGTCGGCTTCTGCCCCCATGCCACGAGTGCTGGGGTGTTCGGGATAAACCTGAGCACTCTTGTTCCCATTGTTGGGTCCTTCGAGGGAGGTGCTCAGCACAACGAACAAGGCAATCGGACTATAATGCGTTATCACTCTCACTTAGCCATAGAATTCTATAATTTTAAATTTCGGCGAAGCCCCTAGTGTTCGGAAGGCCGAATTCGGGGCGCGATACACGCCTTAAGCCGGACAGGGCCGACTCCTCGCTCTAAGCGGCATAAGTCTTTAGGGACTAAACCTCTCGAAACGACCCA
>NW_024120386.1:0-21991 GCF_003073215.2 Triticum urartu
TCATGACTCCCCTCGAGTGCGCATGTACGAAGAGAGAGAAGCCGAGCTTGATCGGCAGGACAACTTAGATGCCCTGGAGGAGGAGCGCGACGTCGCAAAAGCCCGTTGTGCATTTTATCAAGAGCAGGCTCGCAAGTATCAAAGCACAGAAGTGCGGGCCAAGACTTATAACGTTGGCGAACTCGTTCTACACCTACCGGAGAAGAAAAAGGACAAACTCAAGCCCAATTGGGAGGGTCCCTTCATCATTCACGAAGTTCTAACCGGAGGAGCGTACCGCATGCGTGATGCGTCAGACAACCACCTGGAGCCGAACCCCTGGAATGCAGCCAGACTCCGACGATTTTATGCCTAGCGCCGAACCTTGTGTTCGTCTCCTTCCTCCTATTATTAACGTTATTTTTTCTCTCTTCTCGTTTTTTATCTTTTTTCGTTTCGCTCTTTAGCCCTATGGCTTTAGTACGGCTAAACCGTACTCCCCTGATGCGTACATCTCCACATATGCATGGTCATTATACCTGGGGGTTCTTGTACAGAAGCTTGATATTATTCTTCGAGCATCAAGCTCACCACATATGCGCTTTTCCATATGTACCTTTTCTCGGCCATCATATGCATCGATATGACTTAAGTTTTGGCCAAGCTGGGTTGCCTGGCTCCTATGCTTATGCCCTATGTTCCCGTTACTTCGGCTAGGGCATAAAGGGAGCACCTCTGCGATTGTTACTGCTAGGTCATCCAGATGTGTACCTCAGACTGGGTGAAGCCGAAAGCTAGTGTTCTTAAGGGAATATTCGGTCGGCGAATTAAAGACGTTTCCGCATTCACTACATTGTGAAACCCTAGAAGTTACTCACTCTACGATTTTTTTCAATCACAGTTCGGACATGCACATTCAACGCATGCACACCTAGGGAAAGGAACCCTTAACGGAACTATTCTCTCTGGAAGATGTTTCTTACAGAATATAATATAACATAACTAGCCGGATACACATGTTTGTTCAAACAACTATGACCCCTACGCCTGGTTCCCATGCATACCCCGGTATATTCTACCGTTAGGGTATTCGGAAACACTCCGCACCTTTGGGTCCGTAGGTCAAAGCGAAAAGGTCGGCCATGACAATTGTTTTTATTATCCAGCTAGAAGGAAAGTACATAGTCACTTAGGACTTAAAGACTTCCTCCTGTATACCAGCCAACAGGCGGTCTAATTTACAATCCTATTGAGAGTACCTAGTAGCCACCTCTACTTGGCCATATACCAAACTAACGGGAATTTCTTCCCCATTTGACCCTAGCTCTCCGACCCGGGCCATGTGATTCGGATCCAGCTTGGTATATCGTGTTTTTACCATAGCCCAGGCCTCTCGCGCACCCTCTCGTCAGGCCGATATCTTCCATAAGCGGATACGCTGCCGCGCTCCCTTGAACAACTCTACAAGCTTCTCCATACTCCCTGGAGGGGAGTCGAATGGCCATAAGGCCTTGGCTACACTGCGCATTGCCAGCCGAGTTTTCTCGTGCAACTGCGACAGCTCTTGTAGAAGATCACTTGATGATCCGGACACCTCCTCTTCAGGACGGCCCGTCAATATACCTGCAATCACACCTGTATTAGCTACTTTTACTTCCAAACTGTTATAAGGTAAATACAACCACATACTGAATATGCGCCTCACAGTTTATTGTTCTCCTTCACGGAGTCGGCTAGCTGGGCCCGCACATCCTTCAGCTCTTCTCCCAGCTAGGTGTTTGCATATTTGAGTTTGTTTTTCTCCTGTCTAACACGGGTTAAAACCCGCTCGCCTGCGGCATGAAGTCTTTTCGACTCTTTTTCCTCCAATGGATCCGGCGATCCTATTATGAGATAAAGCCGCAGTGTTAAACACGGTCGCTATGTAATAACTGTTTCTCGATGGAGGGAAATATCACCGGAAGACGTCGCTTTGGATTTTTCCAGTTCGGCGGTCACTGCGTTCAACTGCGTCCGACACTTTTCTAGCTCTTGGGCTAGCACATTGTTCTTCTCCGTAAGAACCTGGTTATACAACGATCCTTAAATCAGTTGTACCAACTGCTCCAAGTCTTGGGGGCTACTGGCATATGGTTATCATAGTTAGACAAAGTAAACTTACCCGCGCATCTTTTAAATGCTGCTTTGTAGCTCTGTTAAGCCCATCTTGAGCAGCTCAGATATATGCATCAGCCGAGCTAAAGGCGTTAAATGCCTCTTCTGAAAAGCCAGGGTCTTGTAAAACGGCCCCGCGGCACTGATGATTCATGGCGCTCTCCACTTCCGAGTTGGTGATGGATACATCATCCGAATCCTCGGCTGGAGGACTGTCCGTCGTCACCCCCGCATCAGCCCCCGTCTTCACGGCAGGATCTGGATCCTGGCTGCAGGAAGTATGACCGGCCGGACCCCCGGATATAGACCGGCACACCTTTTTCCTGATACAGGGTAAACAAAAGGGTCACAGTTGGATGTGACTGCCAAGGTGCATATTTGATGATTCATACCTCTTTGACGAAGGCTCGGTCGTATCTTCGTTCACCTTCCTCTTCGAAGGCTTGCCTGGTGTGGGGGACGCTCTCTTCGGAGATGCCCCCGGGGCAGCATGGCACGCCGAACGCCTCCCCTTTTGAGTACAGGACAGTGCGGTGGGTGAGGAGGAATGAGAAAACTCTCTTGGACAAGGTATCTCCAGATTACTTACATGTGAAGCAGGAAGGAGACCGGGGTAATCGGCGATGATGGGTACATCTGTACCATCATAGCGCTTCTGATAGAATATGCCATCCTCGAGCCCCACAAATATGTCCGGATCTTCTTCATATCCGGGGTAAAGATCCCGGTTGTGATTCTCCGGCTGAGGAGCTGGGTGATGGATCCCCTCGACATCCTTTCACCATTCCTGTTATAAGCGGATAAGATATTGCTTGTCAAGAATGATTCAGGGACGGGAGTAAAATAGTGGAGCTGAAGCTTACCCAGCTGGGAGGATTATACAAGGAAAATTCGTCTTGATATTGGAGCCGGTGAACTCCTCTTTCTCCCCTTTATGCAGCTCGGCCAGTATTTTGGCGAGGGCAGCAGGGGTCTTCGGGCCCTTCCGACTGTAGCGAGAGGCGTCGTCTTCCCTGTTATACTGCCACATGGGCAGGCCTCTGTATTGGAGTGGCTGGACCCCCCGTGCTATAGAGGTCGCCATTACCTTGACTATTGACAATCCGGACTGGGCAAGCGTCTTAATCTTGCGCAGCAGTAGGCTGATCTCTGCACTATCCTCTTCCTTGAGGCTCCGAGGATGCCAGCTATGGCGTTTGTTCAGTGGAGCACTTGAAAACTCGGGGAGGCCCATACGGACGGGTTCGGGTAGAGCGACGATGTCAATGTAGAACCATTCGGAAGGCCACTCTTCGGAAGCCTTCTTCGGCGTGCCGGACAGGTATCCGGTCCTGGCGATGTGCCACACTTCGGCGCCTCCCACTTCAAAAATTGACCTGCCTTGATTACGAGGGACGAGGCAGAACATTCTTCTCCATAAATCAAAATGGGCCTCGCAGCCCAGGAATAGCTCGCATAGAGTGACGTAACCCTCAATATGGAGGATAGAGGTGGGAGTGAGACTGTGCAGTTGGAGGCCATAATACTCCAGCAGACCTCAAAGGAAGGGATGGATCGGAAATCCGACACCTCTTAACAAGAAGGGGACGAAGCATACTCGTTCTCCCCTAGACGGATTGGGGAAGTTCTCCGTTTGAGCCCCGCCCTTGCAGGACGTCATCCCTGCTCGTACGGGGACCAAGTCCGTGGGGGGAAGAAAGCCCTATGTTTGCAGCTTCGCCAGCTGACTGTGGGGCACGGAACATCTCTCCCAATCACCCTTTTTGGAACCGTGGGGACGAGAGGAGGAGTTGGGAGTGCTAGCCATGTTGGGGTGGTTTTTCTTAGCAAGCTCTGAGGATTTTTCGTAGGGTGTGCAATGGATCTGAGATCTATTCTCTTTAAGTAGGCACCTTTGTGGTACGGGCGGGGTGGTATACACAAAAATACCCCGACCTCTCGCATTCGCTGGACACATGGAAACTGAAGTTGTTGATGCACAGAAGCCGAGGGGTACAACATTAAATGGAAGGCCGAACACACTACTCGGGAGTCATCGGTGGAGGAACCCGCCTTGCAATGCCGAAGATAATCTATGTGTCGAACAGCTCGTCATTGAAGACTGGTTCGGGGGCTACTGAGGGAGTCCTGGACTAAGGGGTCCTCGGGCGTCCGGCCTGTTAGCCATGGTCCGAACTGATGGGCTGTGAAGATACGAAGACCGAAGACTGAACCCGTGTCCGGATGGGACTCTCCTTGGCGTGGAACGCAAGCTTGGCGACCAACTATGTAGATTCCTTTCTCTGTAACCGACCTTGTGTAACCCTAGATCCCTCCCGTGTATATATAAACCGGAGGGCTAGGTCCGTAGAGAGGTCGAATGCTCATTATCATAGCCATACAAGCTAGACCTCTAGGGTTTAGCCATTACGATCTCGAGGTAGATCAACTCTAGTAATACTCATATTCATCAATATCAATCAAGAAGGACGTAGGGTATTACCTCCATAGAGAGGGCCCGAACCTAGGTAAACATTATGTTCCCTATCTCCTGTTACCATCGACCTTAGACGCACAATTCGGGACCCCCTACCTGAGATCCGCCAGTTTTGACACCAACAGGCAGTAGTACTACAGTGCCTTGCGGTAGTACCGCGGGCCCTAGCGGTAGTACCGCGTCTCCAGTGCGGTAGTACCATGCGTCGCAGGCTGAGTTGGTGGATAACAGTTGGATTTGTTCTTCCATTATAAAAGGAGTCTTCTTCTCCGAGTTGACTTACCTCTTCCACCGCCAAGCTCCATTGTTGCTCTAAGCTCCATTTTTGCCCGATCTCTCTCCCTAGCCAATCAAACTTGTTGATCTCCTAGGGATTGGTTGAGAAGGCCTAGATCTACACATCCACCAGGAGAAATTTGATTCCCCCACTAATCCCTCACGGATCTTGTTACTCTTGGGTGTTTGAGCACCATAGACGGTTGAGGTCATAGCGGAGCCATACTCCATTGTGGTGCAGCTTCGTGGTGTTGCTGGGAGCCTCTAATTAAGTTGTGGAGATTGCCCCAACCTTGTTTGTAAAGGTTTGGTCGCCGCCTTCAAGGGCACCAATAGTGGAATCATGGCATCTCACATTGTGTGAGGGCGTGAGGAGAATACGGTGGCCCTAATGGCTTCTTGGGGAGCATTGTGCTTCCACACCGCTCCAACGGAGATGTACTTCCTCTCAAAGGGAAGGAACTTTGGTAACACATCCTCGTCTTCACCGGCTCCACTCTTGGTTATCTCATCCCTTTACTCATGCAAGCTTATCTTGTGTTACATCCCTTGCTTGCTTGTGTACTTACTGCTGTTGCATCATATATGTTGCTCACCTAGTTGCATATCTAGACAGCCTACTTTGATGCAAAGTTTAAATTGGTAAAGAAAAGCTAAAAATTGTTAGTTGCCTATTCACCCCCCTCTAGTCAACTATATCAATCCTTTCAACCACCAATGTCTTATTTTGATTCGGCGGTATTGTTGGATGAAGCGGCTCGGACCAACCTTACATGACCACGTTCATGAGACCGGTTCCACCGACAGACATGCAACTAGTTTTGCGTAAAGGTGGCTGGCGGGTGTCTGTTTCTCCGACTTTAGTTGAATCGAATTTGACTGCGGACGGTCCTTGTTGAAGGTTAAAACGACAAACTTGATAAGTCACCGTTGTGGTTTTGATGCGTAGGTAAGAACGGTTCTTGCTAGAAGCCCGTAGCAGCCACGTAAAACTTGCAACGACAAAGTAGAGGAAGTCTAACTTGTTTTTGCAGGGCATGTTGTGATGTGATATGGTCAAGAGATGATGTGATATACGTTATTGTATGAGATGATCATGTTTTGTAAAAGTTACTGGCAACCGGCAGGAGCCTTATGGTTGTCTCTTTATTGTATGAAATGCAAATGTCATGTAATTGCTTTACTTTATCACTATGCATTAGAGATAGTTGTAGAAGCAATAGTTGGCGAGACGACCACGATGCTACGATGGAGATCAAGTTGTCAAGCCAGTGACGATGGAGATCACGATGATGCTTTAGTGATGGAGATCAAAAGCACAAGATGATGATGGCCATATCATGTCACATATTTTGACTGCATGTGATGTATATCTTTTATGCATCTTATTTTTTTAGTGTGGCGGTAGCATTATAAGATGATCCCTCACTAAAATTTCAAGGTATAAGTGTTCTCCCTGAGTATGCACCGTTGCGACAGTTCGTCGTGCTGAGACACCACGTGATGATCGGATGTGATAGGCTCTACGTTCACATACAATGGGTGCAAGACAGTTTTGCACATGCGGAATACTCGTGTTAAACTTGACGAGCCTAGCATGTACAGACATGGCCTCAGAACATTGGAGACCGATAGGTCGAATGTGAATCATATAGTAGATATGATCAACATAGAGATGTTGACCATTGAAGACTACTCCATCTCACCTGATGATCAGACATGGTTTAGTTGATTTGGATCACGTAATCATTTAGACGACTCAAGGGATGTCTATCTAAGTGGGAGTTCTTAAGTAATATGATTAATTGAACTTAATTTATCATGAACTTAGTCCTGATAGTTTTTGCATATATATGTTATAGATCAATAGCTTGCGTATAGCTCCCCTGTTTTATTTTTGATATGTTCTTAGAGAAAACTAAGTTTAAAGATGATAGTAGCATTGATGCAGACTCAGTCTGTGATCTGAGGATTATCCGCATTGCTGCACAGAAGAATTATGTCCTTGATGCACCGCTAGGTATCAGACCTATTGCAGGAGCAGATGTAGACGTTATAAACGTCTAGAAAGCTCGGTATGATGACGACTTAATAGTTTAGTGCACCATGCTTTACGGCTTAGAACCGAGACTTCAAAAATGTTTTGAATGCCACAGAGCATATGAGATGTTACAAGAGTTGAAATTGGTATTTCAGACTCATGCCCATGTCAAAAGGTATGAGGCCTCTGGCAAGTACTTTGCCTACAAGATGGAGGAGAATAGCTAAGCTAGTGAGCATCTCGTTAGAAGTCTGGGTGCTACAATCACTTGAATCAAGTAGGAGTTAATCTTCCAGATAAGATAGTGACTGACAGAGTTCTCTAGTCACTATCACCAAGTTACTAGAACTTCATGATGGACTATATTATGCTAGGGATGAGAAAAATGATTCCCGAGCTTTTCGCGATGATGAAATCAGCGAAGGTAGAAATCAAAAATAGCATCAAATGTTGATAGTTAACAAGACCACTAGTTTCAAGAAGAATGGCAAGAAAGTTTCCACTCTCGGGAAGAATCCCAAAGCTGGACCCAAGCCTGAAACTAAGTGCTTCTACTGCAAAGGGAATGGTCATTGGAAGCGGAACTGCCCAGATACTTGGCGGATAAGAAGGATGGCAAAGTGAACAAAGGTATATTTGATATACATGTTATTGATGTGTACTTTACTAGTGTTCGTAGCAACACCTGAGTATTAGATACCGGTTCAGCTGCTAAGATTAGTAACTCAAAAACAGGAGTTGCAGAATGAACAGAGACTAGTTAAGGACGAGGTGACGATGTGTGTTGGAAGTGATTCCAAGGATGATACGATCACCATCGCACACTCCCTCTACCTTCGGGATTAGTGTTGAACCTAAATAAATGTTATTTGGTGTTTGCATTGAGCATGAATATGATTGGATCATGTTAATTGCAATACGGTTATTCATTTAAGTCAGAGAATAATTATTGTTCGGTTTACATGAATAAAACTATAGGATCGAAAATATGTCTTGAGGGGGTGATTAGACTACTTGACCAAATAAAAATCTAGCCTTTTCCCAATTTTAAGTCTTGGCAGATTTTAACAACTTAGCACAAGTCAAGCAATCAACCTACACATGCAAGTCTAAGAGTATAGCAGCGGAATGTAAAACATTGTAGATGCAGGTAAAGGGAGGAGTTTGGAGGGAGAAAACGCAATGTAGACACGGAGATTTTTGGCGTGGTTCCAATAGGTGGTGCGATCGTACATCCATGTTGGTGGAGACTTCAAGCCACGAAGGGTAACGGTTGCGCGAGTCCACGGAGGGCTCCACCCACGAAGAAGCAACCTTGTATATCCCACCATGGCCATCGCCCATGAAGTTCTTGCCTCACTAGGGTACATCTTCACGAAGTAGGCGATCTCCTTGCCCGTACAAACTCCTTGGTACAACTCCACAATCTTGTCGGAGGCTCCCAAGTGACACCTAACCAATCTAGGAGACACCACTCTTCAAAAGGTAATAGACGGTGTGTTGATGATGAACTCCTTGCTCTTGTGCTTCAAATGATAGTCTCCCCAACACTCAACTCTCTCTCACTGATTTGGATTTGGTGGAAAGTAGATTTGAGTGGAAAGCAACTTGTAGAAGGCTAGAGATCAAGATTCATATGGTTGGAATGGAATATCTCGGTCTCAACACATGAGTAGGTGGTTCTCTCTCAGAAAATGAATGTTGGAAGTGTAGGCATGTTCTGATGGCTCTCTCTCTGAATGAAGAGTGGGTGGAGGGGTATATATAGCCTCCACACAAAATCTATCCGTTACACACAAATCACCAAACTCGGTGGGACCGAATCAGAAAACTCGGTCGGACCGATTTAGTTCATAATGTGACCGTTAGGCATTTTGGTGGGACCGATATAATCAACTCGGTGGGACCGATGTGCTAGGGTTAGGGTAAAACCTCATCTCAGTTTGACCGATTACACAAACTTGGTGCGACCGATTTTGGTAATAAGCAAAACAGAGAGTTGGGCAGGCAAACTCGGTGGGACCGATGTGCTAGGGTTAGGGTAAAACCTCATCTCAGTTTGACCGATTACACAAACTTGGTGCGACCGATTTTGGTAATAAGCAAAACAGAGAGTTGGGCAGGCAAACTCGGTGGGACCGATGTGCTAGGGTTAGGGTAAAACCTCATCTCAGTTTGACCGATTACACAAACTTGGTGCGACCGATTTTGGTAATAAGCAAAACAGAGAGTTGGGCAGGCAAACTCGGTGGGACCGATGTGCTAGGGTTAGGGTAAAACCTCATCTCAGTTTGACCGATTACACAAACTTGGTGCGACCGATTTTGGTAATAAGCAAAACAGAGAGTTGGGCAGGCAAACTCGGTGGGACCGATGTGCTAGGGTTAGGGTAAAACCTCATCTCAGTTTGACCGATTACACAAACTTGGTGCGACCGATTTTGGTAATAAGCAAAACAGAGAGTTGGGCAGGCAAACTCGGTGGGACCGATGTGCTAGGGTTAGGGTAAAACCTCATCTCAGTTTGACCGATTACACAAACTTGGTGCGACCGATTTTGGTAATAAGCAAAACAGAGAGTTGGGCAGGCAAACTCGGTGGGACCGATGTGCTAGGGTTAGGGTAAAACCTCATCTCAGTTTGACCGATTACACAAACTTGGTGCGACCGATTTTGGTAATAAGCAAAACAGAGAGTTGGGCAGGCAAACTCGGTGGGACCGATGTGCTAGGGTTAGGGTAAAACCTCATCTCAGTTTGACCGATTACACAAACTTGGTGCGACCGATTTTGGTAATAAGCAAAACAGAGAGTTGGGCAGGCAAACTCGGTGGGACCGATGTGCTAGGGTTAGGGTAAAACCTCATCTCAGTTTGACCGATTACACAAACTTGGTGCGACCGATTTTGGTAATAAGCAAAACAGAGAGTTGGGCAGGCAAACTCGGTGGGACCGATGTGCTAGGGTTAGGGTAAAACCTCATCTCAGTTTGACCGATTACACAAACTTGGTGCGACCGATTTTGGTAATAAGCAAAACAGAGAGTTGGGCAGGCAAACTCGGTGGGACCGATGTGCTAGGGTTAGGGTAAAACCTCATCTCAGTTTGACCGATTACACAAACTTGGTGCGACCGATTTTGGTAATAAGCAAAACAGAGAGTTGGGCAGGCAAACTCGGTGGGACCGATGTGCTAGGGTTAGGGTAAAACCTCATCTCAGTTTGACCGATTACACAAACTTGGTGCGACCGATTTTGGTAATAAGCAAAACAGAGAGTTGGGCAGGCAAACTCGGTGGGACCGATGTGCTAGGGTTAGGGTAAAACCTCATCTCAGTTTGACCGATTACACAAACTTGGTGCGACCGATTTTGGTAATAAGCAAAACAGAGAGTTGGGCAGGCAAACTCGGTGGGACCGATGTGCTAGGGTTAGGGTAAAACCTCATCTCAGTTTGACCGATTACACAAACTTGGTGCGACCGATTTTGGTAATAAGCAAAACAGAGAGTTGGGCAGGCAAACTCGGTGGGACCGATGTGCTAGGGTTAGGGTAAAACCTCATCTCAGTTTGACCGATTACACAAACTTGGTGCGACCGATTTTGGTAATAAGCAAAACAGAGAGTTGGGCAGGCAAACTCGGTGGGACCGATGTGCTAGGGTTAGGGTAAAACCTCATCTCAGTTTGACCGATTACACAAACTTGGTGCGACCGATTTTGGTAATAAGCAAAACAGAGAGTTGGGCAGGCAAACTCGGTGGGACCGATGTGCTAGGGTTAGGGTAAAACCTCATCTCAGTTTGACCGATTACACAAACTTGGTGCGACCGATTTTGGTAATAAGCAAAACAGAGAGTTGGGCAGGCAAACTCGGTGGGACCGATGTGCTAGGGTTAGGGTAAAACCTCATCTCAGTTTGACCGATTACACAAACTTGGTGCGACCGATTTTGGTAATAAGCAAAACAGAGAGTTGGGCAGGCAAACTCGGTGGGACCGATGTGCTAGGGTTAGGGTAAAACCTCATCTCAGTTTGACCGATTACACAAACTTGGTGCGACCGATTTTGGTAATAAGCAAAACAGAGAGTTGGGCAGGCAAACTCGGTGGGACCGATGTGCTAGGGTTAGGGTAAAACCTCATCTCAGTTTGACCGATTACACAAACTTGGTGCGACCGATTTTGGTAATAAGCAAAACAGAGAGTTGGGCAGGCAAACTCGGTGGGACCGATGTGCTAGGGTTAGGGTAAAACCTCATCTCAGTTTGACCGATTACACAAACTTGGTGCGACCGATTTTGGTAATAAGCAAAACAGAGAGTTGGGCAGGCAAACTCGGTGGGACCGATGTGCTAGGGTTAGGGTAAAACCTCATCTCAGTTTGACCGATTACACAAACTTGGTGCGACCGATTTTGGTAATAAGCAAAACAGAGAGTTGGGCAGGCAAACTCGGTGGGACCGATGTGCTAGGGTTAGGGTAAAACCTCATCTCAGTTTGACCGATTACACAAACTTGGTGCGACCGATTTTGGTAATAAGCAAAAC
The DNA here is from genome assembly GCF_003073215.2 of Triticum urartu. Lineage (NCBI taxonomy): Eukaryota > Viridiplantae > Streptophyta > Magnoliopsida > Poales > Poaceae > Triticum > Triticum urartu. Next base: position 11,472 of record NW_024120386.1, read on the forward strand.
AGAGAGTTGGGCAGGCAAACTCGGTGGGACCGATGTGCTAGGGTTAGGGTAAAACCTCATCTCAGTTTGACCGATTACACAAACTTGGTGCGACCGATTTTGGTAATAAGCAAAACAGAGAGTTGGGCAGGCAAACTCGGTGGGACCGATGTGCTAGGGTTAGGGTAAAACCTCATCTCAGTTTGACCGATTACACAAACTTGGTGCGACCGATTTTGGTAATAAGCAAAACAGAGAGTTGGGCAGGCAAACTCGGTGGGACCGATGTGCTAGGGTTAGGGTAAAACCTCATCTCAGTTTGACCGATTACACAAACTTGGTGCGACCGATTTTGGTAATAAGCAAAACAGAGAGTTGGGCAGGCAAACTCGGTGGGACCGATGTGCTAGGGTTAGGGTAAAACCTCATCTCAGTTTGACCGATTACACAAACTTGGTGCGACCGATTTTGGTAATAAGCAAAACAGAGAGTTGGGCAGGCAAACTCGGTGGGACCGATGTGCTAGGGTTAGGGTAAAACCTCATCTCAGTTTGACCGATTACACAAACTTGGTGCGACCGATTTTGGTAATAAGCAAAACAGAGAGTTGGGCAGGCAAACTCGGTGGGACCGATGTGCTAGGGTTAGGGTAAAACCTCATCTCAGTTTGACCGATTACACAAACTTGGTGCGACCGATTTTGGTAATAAGCAAAACAGAGAGTTGGTCAGGCAAACTCGGTGGGACCGATTGCTTATCTCAGCAGGACCGGAATAATTGCAACATGCAATAGAGAGTTTGCAAGCCCATCTCAGTGAGACCGAGATCCCATCGGTCAGACCGAATTGATTAGGGTTTCTGGCAGTGGCTATGTCAGGTGAACTCGGTGGCGTCGGATGGAAAGTTTTGGTGGGGCCGAGTTTGACTTTTGGTTTGGGACATATGTGGATATGAGAAAGTAGTTGAGGGTTTTTGGAGCATATCAATAAGCATTTTGAGCAAGCAACCCATTAAGCAACACCTCATCCCCTTTTAATAGTATTGGCTTTTCCTATGGACTCAATGTGATCTTGGATCACTAAAAGTAAAATGTAGAGTCTTCAGATTTAGAGCTTGAGCCAATCTTTTGTCCCTAGCATTTTGAGGGGTCCACATTTCTAATCCATGCCATGCCAACCATTGAGCTTTCCTGAAATATTTATGTTGAGATATCATTAGCTCAATGATCTATATATTGTTAGGAATTACCAAAACAACCCAGGGATAGTTGCACTTTCAATCTCCCCCTTTTTGGTAATTGATGACAACATATAGATCAAAGCTTCGACAAATGATCATAAGATTGAAATACATCATCTCTTTGAGAAGTATGTGATAAACAAGAGCTCCCCCTAAATTTGTGCATTATTTAAAATTTTCTTTTGAATGCGAATGCACAATCGGTTAGGATCATGGGTTACTCTTCCCTGTCACATACATCTTGGTGGAGAGCTTAAAACGATGGAAATTAAAAGCATGCACTCATCACCAAGCAAAGTGAATGATCATATATGGGATATAACAGATAATATCATCCAAGCAAGCATTGAAGTAGCATATGATCAAACAAGTATCTCACACAAACATAAAGTATCAACCAAGCACACAATAAAGTTCAACCAAAAGCAAGAGAGACAAAGAAGCAAAAACACTATCTCTCGAAGCCTATGATATATACATTTCTCCCCCTTTGGCAACAAGTTACCAAAAAGTTCGAAAATGCATAGTGCTATGCGTCTCTCAGGCTTGGTCTTCGGGAGGTGGTGTAGAGAGAACTCCAAGGACGAAGGCATCTGTTGATGTAGTTGGAGCCGGTGGAGTCGGTGCTGGAGGTGGCACTGAAGCTGTAGCTACTGGTGCTGACGATGTAGCTCTAGAATTTGGTACTGTCACTGCAGCAGACCTCTAACCTCATGGCACTCGCTGAAAAGCTTCCGTAGTTGCCTTCCCTCTCCTCTCCTCAGCTTCCTCCTGGAGCTGCTCACCTGAGATGCTTCCTTTATGCTTGGCATCCTTGCAGCTTTCGCTGCCTTTGCTTTAGTTCTCTTCTCTTGTGCTTGTGCTGACGAAGCACTACAAAAAAAGACACATCCGTGACATTTTGGGCCGAACAAATTTTTTTCCTGTCATACTTCTGACACTTCTATGACAATAATTGTGACAAAACACGGTATCATCATAGATGTGGTGGGGTCCTACTTCTATAACAGAAAATCATGACAGAAAATGGGCTTTTCATCCTGGGCGGGCCAGAGATGCAGCTGCATGACATTCTTTGGGCCGTCCATGATAGAAAAATCTGTGGTAGAAGCGAGGGCGGGGAAAATATCGGGGTGTTCCTGGTTACGGTGGGTGGTCGGGGCCGAGCGATGCGCGTTTCTCTCATACATGCACGCGCGTGGGTGCGAGGCATTGGGCTCTAACTGAACCTGAGCGAGGCGTTGGGCTCTAACTGAACCCGAGCGATTGCACTGTAGGCTACATGTTACTGAACCCGAGCGATCGATCGATGACTGTTAACTGAACCCGATCGAGCGATTCCTTCACTACTGCTGCTAACTGAAGCCGATCGATGTTGCCTCGGGATGAACAGTGAGCGTTGCTGGGGGGGTTTGGATTAAATGTTCTTGCTGGGGTGGATGAACAGGACCCTGTGGTGTTGCCTCTGGATGAACAGGACCCCGATCGATCGAGCCGGTTGGGGCTAGATGAACAGGACCCCGTGGTGTTGCCTCTGGATGAACAGGAACCAGATCGATCGAGCCGGTTGGGGCTGGATGAACAGGACCCCGTGGAGGGCAGGATGAACAGGACCACCCCGTGGAGGGCTAGATGAACAATAGATGGTGGAGGGCTAGATGAACAGTAGCCCGTGGAGGGGTGGTTGAACAGGAGCTCGTGGAGAGGGCTGGTTGAACAGTAGCCAGTGGAGTAGCGCGCGATGGAGGCTGGATGAACAGTCGCAGGTGGAGGCTGGAGGAGGTCGACGGTGGATGAACAGTACCCGTGGAGGCTGGAGGGGGTCAACGGTGGAGATGAACAGTATCCCGCGGAGTCCCGTTTTGCGGCACGCCACATCCCTCCCAATGAACAGGACACCCGTTTCGACCGTAGCGCTCCAACACAAGTCCGTTTCCTCCGTTTTGTGGTACACCACACCCCTCCCGATCAGCAGGACCCCCGTTTCGACCGTAGGATGTCTGTTTCCTCCGTTTTGTGGTACGCTAGACCCCTCCCAATGAACATGATCCCGTTTCGACCGTGGCCGGTCGAACACAAGGCCGTTTCCTCCGTTCTGTGGTTCACCAGGCCTCGTTTCCGTCGGCTGTTCCGTCCAAGCCCTCCCGATGAACACGACGACGCATTCCATTTCGACCCAGCTGGTTGGCTCCCCATGAACACGACAACGACGCAGTTTCTCCGTTCCGACCCAGCCATGTACACGAGCCCTGGCCGTACGTATGCGTGGGTAGGCGTTCGAGACCCTGCCCGTATGTATGTACGTGGCCGTATTTTCTTTCTTGCACACTGGCCGTTGTGCGCCTCTACTACGACACGTGCGCGCCTCTACATCGACCAGTATGTACGTACACGTTCTCGACCAGAATGACAACACTACGTATGCTTCGACCAGGTGGGTCCCGACTGTCAGGCACTTCCTTGCGTGCGAAGATGTAGCTGGTGGGTCCCAGCAGTCAAGGGGGCGAATCATTTTTTTTGCCTGGATGCACTTCCTTGCGTGCGAAGATGTAGCTGGTGGGTCCCAGCAGTCAGGGGGAATGTTTTTTCACGAAATACGATGGCCCGTCCGGTGGGTCCCCGCTGTCAGGTGGAGGAATAATTATTTTGCGCATAATAAGGAGGCACTTCCTTGCTGCGGCCGTGGACCTAGCTGCCAGCCTCTCCACGTACAGTCCACGTCCGATCGAAGTCGTTCCTTGACTACGTTGACCACACCGCGCCGAGAGCACTAGGGCGGTGGATGACGGCGAGGCTTAGGAAGGGGACGACACGGAGCCGGGGAAGACGTGTCAGTGGAAGCCCGCGCGGAGAGGAGTACGAGGGTTCACTGGTTCGGCTGTGGTGTGAGGCTGCTGTCGCCACAGAATAACCGGGGGTGTGGGTGAGTAGAGGGATGGCCTGGCCAGCGGTGGAGTAGTAGGGGGCGGTGAGGCCTCTGCGACATCACAGCCGGCCATAGGAGGCAGGAGCACGCGGCACGAACGACGCTGGTTTGGGCGGCTGGAGCAAGAAGACCAGAGGTTGAAGAAGCACTACGATCGTTGGATGGACATCGTATAGTTACTGGATCTAGAATCGTTCATATTGACTAAGTTTACAAAGCCCTCCGTCCCTGTCAACTTAGTAGGCCCACAAGTCAGCCTACCACCAAGGTGGGTCCCAACTAGTAGGGGGAGTATTCAATTTTTTCTGCGTAATAAGGAGGCACTTCCCATGGGTCCGAGCTGACAGCGGGGGAACGCTTTTTCATGAAATACGGTGACCCGTCCGGTGGGTCCCAACAGTCAGGGGGGAATCGTTTTTCTCGCAAAATACGGTGGCCCGTCCGATGGGTCCCTGCTGTTAGGTGGAGGAATCATTATTTTCCGCGTAATAAGGAGGCACTTCCTTGCTGCGGCTGTGGACCCAGCTGTCAGCCTCTCCACGTACAGTACACTTCCGATGGAAGTCGTTCCTTGACCACATTGACCACGCCGTGTTCCGTTGCATGCATGCGTCCATGGGCGTGGTGCGTCCCCACTGTCAGCCTCTCATGTATAGTCATCTTCCGATGACTCTCGGTTGTTGACCACGTTGACCACACCGTGCCGAGCGCACCAAAGGTCGATGGACGACGACGAGGCCCCAGACTGGAACGACCTGGTGATGGGGAAGACGGGGCAGTGGAGTTGCAGATGGAGAGGGGTGGGAAACTTGACTGGTTCGGGTGCGCGGCAGCACAGCCGCGGTGCCGCCCATGGGAGACAGGAGCAAGAACAAAGGTTGAAGAAGGAGCACGGCTGTTGGATTAACATCCAACGGTCCAGTTGCTAGAATCATTTGTTGATTAAGTTCAAGAAGCCCTGTGTACACGTCCGCTTAGTTGGCCCACAAGTCAGCCACCAAATCTGATGGGTCCCAGCTACCAACGGGAGGAATAATTTTTTTTGCATAACAAGGTGGCACTTCCTTCTGTGCGAAGATACAGCCGGTGGGTCCCAACTGTCAGGTGGAGGAAACATTTTTCAGCATAATAAGGAGGAACTTTCCTTGCGTGCGACCATGGACCTCGTGGGTCCCAGCCGTCAGGCTCTCCACGTACAGTCCTCTTCTGATGACTCTCGTTTGTTGACCACACCGCACCAAGCGCAGCGAGGCGGTGGATGACGGCGAGGCCCCGGACGGGAACGACTCGGAGATGGGAAGATGCGGCAGTGGAGTCGCAGATTGAGTGGAGGAGAAGGGTTATAAATGGTTCTGGTGCGGCGTGGGGCTGCAGTCGGTGGAGAATAGCGGGAGGTGTGGAGGGGTGGAGGGATAGCCTGGCCGGCGGTGGGATAGCGCTTCGCAGTGATGCGTACTAAGCTGAGCCGCTAGCCGCAAGAGGCCGAACCAGGAGGTCCCGGTGACACTGGAGGAATAAGATGAGAGATTGAAGGTGCATGGCGACCAAGTTGACAACGCCCTGCATAGGCTCAACCTATTGGCCCACATGTCAGCCTGCAAAAATGTGGCATATATTTAACCCAAGTTTTCTAGAATGTACATTCCATTTGCTGGGCTGGGTGAACAAATAATTTCGCGTCAATGCGGCCCATTTATATTATCTAAGAAATCCCAGCCCATTTGCACTTCCTTCAAATACACGAATTAGCTGGGCTCGTTATATATATATAATGTTATGTTAGAAGGAGTAATTAATATGAAAAATAAACCGGAGAGGCACATTTTTTATATACATAATTAACAAATCAGCGAGTTATTGCTCAGAATAAAAATGAGCGTGTTATTATTACATTGGTCCTTAAAATCTTCGCAAGCTTTTGTACGCAATCACCAGGATTTTCCTTGCCTGTGAGTCAAAAACAACCTGGATTTTCCTTGCCAACTTCTGTTAAACATTTACTTTTATAAGTTAATAACACCTGGGATGTTTTTATAATGTATATATAGGTCTCTATAAAATATACGATAATAGTAATAATATAAATATATAATGTGGTTAAAAAATACATTGGGCTGCCGATCTTTAAGAAAAAGCCCATAGGCCGGTATGGACCTCAAAAAATAAGTTGAAATCACTGTCAACGTATGTCGTGGGCTACGCTTGTTAAAATACAAAACCTAGGCCTAGCTGATACTTGTTCGCCCTCTGGAAAAAAATGATACCAGATCCCCGAGCGAACTGGATTATAGAGGGGGCCGGCGGCACGACAGAAGAAGCACATCAGCAGCGATTTTTCTTCTTCAGTGGATGGCTCTCGATGGTGTTTTTTTACTTGCATCTGCACCATACAACTTGTATTTTTAGCCTCCCAGTCCATGGTGGACCAGCAGCCCATTTGCTGGGCGGGCCAACCAACACAAACCGGCACTCGATTTTTCATCAAGCCCCCAAAGCAACGCAATACTATGTTTGTTTTGAGGACGAAAACATTACGGCAGGGGTTGAGCGGGGGAGGGGGCAAGACAGAGAAACAAGATTAAAAAGAGCTGATGTGTCGTTGCTACCCTAACAAAGCAGGTGCAATTCTTCTTGGGAAGAAGGTGTGTAGTTGACACCCACACGTCACATACCCCACATTAGGCATACTAACAAGTTCATACCCAAGCACCACAGGAAAGGTAAACATTCGTATCAAACTCAGGTTCACATAACACATTCATATTCATAGCCAACATTCACTATCAACAACTCAAAAGATTCATATATACACAAGTTCAGCATGTCTATGGATCCAAATGATTGATAGATCACACAACATTATTCATAGACAATTCACAAAAAGATTTAGATATACACATGTTCAGTATGTTTATGCATCCAAATGATTGAGATCACAACCAATATGATCCATGGACTAACTTTAATTACCTAGGGTACAGACTGGTAAATGGTGTTTAGTTGGAGGTACTTCTTGCTAAAATTAATGCTTGTACGAGTAAACTTTCGAGTACATAAGAGGCAGCACAGACAATCTGGACTTTGCTTGTAGGTTTATCCTCAAATAGTGGCCTCGTGCCAAGGCAGGTTTGAGAAACTTGGCCACAACTTTCATCCAACTAGTTTACTGGCTCATCTTGGTCCTGTAGCTCGCGAAAATTCTACATTGCAGACTGGTAAATGGTGTTCAGTCGGAGGTACTTCTTGCTAAAATTAATGCTTGTATGAGTAAACTTTCGAGTACATAAGAGGCAGCACAGACAATCTGAACTTTGCTTGTAGGTTTATCCTCAAATAGTGGCCTCGTGCCGAGGGAGGTTTGAGCAACTTGGCCACTACTTTCATCCAACTAGTTTACTGGATCATCTTGGTCCTGTAGCTCGCCAAAATTCTACATTGCAGACGAGAAAGGAGGCGGTTGAGAAAATGAACCACCCAAATTTTTTGTGCAGTTCAACTGAAATGGAGCATCCCTGGCATGCAGACTAATTAAGTGCTAGATGAATATACGCGTCAACCAACTTGTCTGGAATCTTTAGACTCCATGCCATACAGTTTGCTACCATATCTTCTGATAACCAAAAGGCACAAGTTGGGACCAAAGACTGGACTGTGTTTTTCTGGGCTGTGCGCCAAGCAATATTTTTAGCGTTCACTCTCCTAATACTTGGAGTTTGACAACTGGTTGACGCCGGTTGATACTCGAATGAATATAGGCACTTCTTGTCAACATCGATGCTTGTTTGAGTGAACTTTGGAGTACATAGCAGCAGCATAAGTATCTGTCCATCTGATCTTTTTGTGTAGTCTACTGAAATCACCCAATGCAATGATTAGCCTACAAGTTCAGGCTCCAAGTTACTCCTTTATAAAATCGGCAAACATAAGCACAATACCAAATTACCAATACATGACAAGCACAATATTCAGGATAAAGACCAGTACCAACCTGTGTGAGGTAGCATATCAATTAATTTTTCCTTTGACTAGAAGCCGAGATAAGCTAAGCGACTGACAGCAAAGGAAGAAAGCAGGCCCAGATTAGCGACTGACAGGAAAGAATGGAAGCTATCGAGGCAATGAAGCACCCAAAGTTTTTGTTTAGTTCCACCAAAATCGAGCATCCCTGATGGCACATATATTGAGAGAGTGAGATTAGTGTAATAGTGGGACTAGTTGATGAAACATACACTGAAAAATAGAAGCACCCTCATTATCTTAATGGGTAAAGTTAGCAACATAGTAGTCTTGCTTAAAGAGAGGTATTGGTTTATTTAATCAGTGCCAATTAGCTCAACACTCAAAGCATTGCCATGCACCATAGGCTGCAAAACTTTAACGTGCAAAGGTAAAGGAGTTTCTCATGACAGTAGCACGATACAAATAGAGATGACACCAAACTAATATGGATAAAGGCCTTAGGCCCGTACCAACCTGAGGAAAAAAGCTTATTCATGTAGTCCCATAAGAGATGATAAAGCACTCACTGGAATAACTCAATAGTATATACTTTTGTGCACTTCAAATGTATGGTTGAAATCACTCTTGTTTACCAGTGCTGAGATTATATCGAAAGATTATCAAGAACTTCCAGCAAAATTAAAGCACAGGCTGGGATACAGTTCATTGTATTGTCTTGTGTAGTTCAACTAAAATGTATGATTGGCACAACATGATCACTGTTTGCACAAGTAGGAACAAGGTGAAACCTTCATTAGCTTAGTGAGAAAGGATAGAAAGTCATTAACATATTACTCTAACTGTAGCATCAAAATCATGATGGACAATACGCAAAACATTGCCTCATTGAACCAATGGCAATAAATTGACATGCAAAACAATAGCACTATTATGTCATGACACTAATAATATTCCCTCCCTGCCCCACCACATGATTCACCTCCATAGACAAACATACACATGTACATGATTTAACAAGGCTGCTACTAAAGATTTGTTTAACTCTGACAGGAAAATTAGGCAGCAATAAATTAGTGGTACTTAAGTACTCCTAATTAATTAAGTGAGACAGCAGAAGTGGAAGGGCTCCCTGGAGGATTGTCTCACATGTAAGGTAGTCATTGCCGGAGCCCTTGAATGGCCTCGACCGAGGCCTCTGGCTTTAGCAAGATCGCCTTAGCACTGTTTGTTCTTCTTTTTCTTCCTCTTCATGCTCTATTTCTCATTCGCCTCACTAGTTGGTGAAACCAAGTACATGATTGGCCTTCTATTTCAGAATTGGTTTTGTCAATGAGGGAGTACAAGTGTACTAGTAAAAATAGCATTATTTTCTCATGGAAGTCGCAAAATAGAGATGAAGACATGCATTAAATATCATTCTTACCTAAAGGAAGGTTATGGTGCCAATATGGATGATGAGGATTGGAACACAGATCTCCCTTTGTGCAGTTCCATCAAAATGAACCAACTATTCCATTCTGACATTCCAGTTAAACAGCACAAAAGTCACTGCTCTTAAGAGGACCTTTTAAGAAGAGTTTTGTGCAGTGCACCAAAAGGTCACAACAACAGCAAGTTGAAATGGATATCCCTATTTACACAAAAAGCTACAGAGGAAACAGTCAGAGTCTCAAACAATTACAGGCAAAAACATTTGGCTAAACTTTTCATGGCTTATAACAGTGGCATGGCTTCATTTTTACCAGGGGCATTAGATTAAGAACAACTAAATATTTGGTATAAGGGAATGGGACAGTGGGTGCACCAGCAGTCCAGCACCATGTACCTAAACAGGGGCATAAAGTGGTGATTCGTAGTTTGTTGCCCGGAGAAACAAACATCCAAGAAACATATCTAGGTTAGTCCCATTTTTTCACTCTATCCACCTACTCCTATGTGTGGATAGCAAATCTAGTCCTGGTCATACCACTGTGTTCAGCGTTACCCCTATATTTCCCTTTTCGACCAAGAGACCAGTTGGATGACCAGTCTGTACTACTTTCACCCCCTTACCTTCTGTAGCGACCCGACCCGAATGGATCAAGTCTCTATGCTTATGTGTCATCCCTGGATCAGTATGCTGACACACAGTACTTGAAGGATTTATAACAGAGGTAAATCACATGTATAAAGTAATGTAAATACTATTACCTCAATCCATATAGCGAAAGCAACAAGGTTGTGGTTTCCCATCAACACCAACGGCAAAGTTGAGTGTAGAAATCGTAACCCTAACGTATCACTTACTCGTCGTAAGAAACCTGCAACATAAGACGTTGCAGCCCGAAAACGGGTCAGTACATTGAATGTACTGGCAAATTCACACCATAGAGAATGATGAACAATGGCTATCACTACATGCATATTTGGCTGGTGG